>NC_042303.1:5233918-5413918 GCF_901000725.2 Takifugu rubripes | reverse complement strand
ACCCCCTAAGTATGATAATTTGTCTGTCTATGATAGTAACTGGAACTACTGAATTAGTAACAATAAGCTTTTTCAAAGAGGTAGGTTTTGAGTCTGATCTTAAAAGTAGCGATGGAGTCAGCCTCCCGTACCTGGACGGGGAGCTGGTTCCATAGCAGGGGGCCTGGTAGCTAAATGCTCGGCCCCCCATTCTACTCCTGGAAACTCTGGGAACCACAAGTAGACCAGCATTCTGAGAGCGGAGCGGTCTATTGGGCTGATAAGGTATCACTAGCTCCTCCAGGTAGGATGGAGCTAGGCCTCTGAGGACCTTGTAGGTCAAAAGAAGGGTTTTAAAAATTATTCTAAATTTAATGGGCAGCCAATGACCCGGGCATGGGAAGAGTTCGGTGAGGCCATGGAGAACGACTTTCGGACGGCCTCGAAAAGGTTCTGGACCACCATCAGATGTCTGAGGAAGGGGAAGCAGTGCACTGTCAACACTGTGTATAGTGGTGATGGTGTGCTGCTGACCTCAACTCGGGATGTTGTGGATCGGTGGAAGGAATACTTCGAGGACCTCCTCAATCCCACCATCACGCCTTCCAGTGAGGAAGTAGGGCCTGGGGACCTGGGGATAGGCTCTCATATCTCCGGGGCTGAAGTTGCCGAAACTCCTCGGTGGCAAGGCCCCGGGGGTGGATGAGATCCGCCCAGAGTTCCTTAAGGCTCTGGATGTTGTAGGGCTGTCGTGGTTGACTCGACTCTGCAACATCGCGTGGACATCAGGGGCAGTGCCGCTGGATTGGCAGACCCAGGTGGTAGTCCCTCTTTTTAAGAAGGGGGACCGGAGGGTGTGTTCCAACTATAGGGGGATCACACTCCTCAGCCTCCCTGGTAAGGTCTATTCAGGGGTACTGGAGAGGAGGGTCCGCCGGATAGTCGAACCTCAGATTCAGGAGGAGCAATGTGGTTTTCGTCCTGGGCGTGGAACAGTGGACCAGCTCTACATCCTCAGCAGGGTCCTCGAGGGTGCATGGGAGTTTGCCCAACCAGTCCACATGTGTTTTGTGGACTTGGAGAAGGCATTCAACTGTGTCCCTTGGGGGGTCCTCCGAGAGTATGGGGTGTCGGGCCCGCTGATACGGGCCGTCCGCTCCCTGTACGATCGGTGTCAGAGTTTGGTCCGCATTGCTGGCAATAAGTCGAACTCGTTTACGGTGAGGGTTGGTCTCCGCCAGGGCTGCCCTTTGTCACTGCAGTCATGGTGTTGAGGGGGTCCGGTTTGGTGACTTTAGGATCGGGTCTCTGCTTTTTACAGATGATGTGGTCCTGTTGGCGTCATCGGCCCGTGACCTCCAACTATCACTGGATCGGTTCGCCGCTGCATGTGAAGCGGCTGGGATGAAAATCAGCACCTCCAAATCTGAGGCCATGGTTCTCAACCGGAAAAAGTTGGAGTTCCTTCAACTTTCACAGCCCCCCTTTTCCTTCCAAACTGTTTTTTCATGTGGAGAAGCTTCTTCTTGATCACAACCTATTCTTTCCCTGTCGTATCTTGGAAGAATTTCCTGAACCGTTTTCTCTGCCATCAACAAACTGAAACTTTGTTTATAACCTGCTGCCTGATCTGCCGCCTCATTACCTTTTCCCTCTAAAGAGTTCTCCTTGCTGTGACCTTTGCACTTTACAACTGCGACCTCCGCTGGCTCCATGAGTGCCTGTGTCAGTTGCCTCATCTCTACTTCATGTTTTATAGGTGAGCCTGATGCCGTGTTGAACCCTGCCATATTTATCCCTTCATGTGTGTATGTTATGTGTGGTGCAGTTAAAATCTTGTCCATCCTGGTCTGTCAGTCTCTCCGGTCTCCCTGAGAGCCCCACAAGCTCGACGGTGTCAGATGAGATCGGCCCCAGTGATAAATTCCATGAGATGGTGGAACACTGCCTGGTACCTCCGGATAGTTGCGATATGGACAGTCCCTTTGCCAATGACCATACCCTTTGCAGGCGTGACACTGATCTCGGCCTAAGTACCCGCCTATCAAGCCGTATCCCTGCCCGCCGTGTCTCCCACACATGCCTCCCCTTGGACTGACCCAATACGGGTTTATCAGAGCAAAATCCTGTTGCGGACATAACTGATCTGGCTGCACCTGCCGAGGAAACTGCTGAACCATCTGTTTCTCTTCCTTTTGTTTATCATTAAGCTTTTTCAGTGCTTCATCTAACTGTATTTTTAGGAGCTGTTCCTGCGCTGTCACCACCTCCTCTTTCTTTCCCTGTTGTTTAGCTTTAAATGTGTTGATGTGGTGTGAAAGATGTCTCTCCCAGACATCTGCTGTGCTGCCTGGAAGGTCAGGATTTCCTTCCATGGCTTCTTTCACTAATTGTGGAAGTCCTAAAATTATGGCCTGACGGAATAAAGTGGTGTGTAGATTATCTGAGCCAGGATGGCACCCTGTGGCACACATCCATTCCTCTTTACACCTCGTAAGGAACCCATGTGCCAACTCACTTTCCTCCCACAATTCTAACTCACAATTTCCCGTACTTGAACCCTGATCCTTTTCATATAATTCTGTCTGAGCTTCAACAGGCTCCTGACGCTCCAATTCTCCAATAAATGTAGCCGGAATTTTGAAGTTATCTGTCTTATTCTCACTCTCCTCTTTATCACTGCTATAAATCAATCTTGCCTTCTCCTCCCTGCGGTCAGCCCTGGCAAATCCTCCTGAGGGATCAACTCTTTTTACTTGTTTTATTTGATTGCTAGGTGTTTTAAAAATATCTAGAGTGGATTTTTGACTATCCTGTTTTTTAAATGTAGTTTGCTGGGAGAGTTTAGAGCGAACCACCTGAGCTTCCTCTTTA
Source organism: Takifugu rubripes (assembly GCF_901000725.2). Taxonomy (NCBI): domain Eukaryota; kingdom Metazoa; phylum Chordata; class Actinopteri; order Tetraodontiformes; family Tetraodontidae; genus Takifugu; species Takifugu rubripes. The sequence goes on along the minus strand of NC_042303.1, from coordinate 5,411,065 downwards.
AATTCATTGTTTCCTGACTTATCTCCATTCTCCTCCTGTCCCTGTTTCATCCTGCTGACCTGTCTCCGAAGGTCCCACACTGTCTCACGTAAATCCTCTATTTCTTCATCCCTGTCCACATCTAACTGACCACTATTAATAGTCAAAACTGGCAATTGATACTAGTAGTAGGCAATGATGGGTAAAGAGTGGTGTTAAGTGTCAGTGTCTGATTTAAATCTTCTAATGGAGGCTTCTCAACATTAGGCACTCGTGTAACCCCTTTAGATCTGCAATTGTGCACCGCTGCACATGCCACAGCCACAACATGTATCCTTCGACGCCTATCTTCTAGCTCCTTACCCTGTTTTTGCCATGATTTCCCTGTTATAAACCCTAATTTTGGATTATCAAGATGATCCTGTAATATAGTATGAATTTCTGACTCCCACTTACACAATGCTTCAGTTAAGTTAACCTTCACCTCTGGAGAGGGAAGAATCTTCTGCTTTTGAGCTTCCTTCCACAACTTTTTTATTGCATCCAATTCTCTTTCCCTGTCATCTTCTTTCATGCCACTCACCACCTGATCAAGAGTCCACTTCCACTGTTCTTCCACAGACCGAGGATAGGGAGAACATTCTCCCTGATCCCTACACGCTTTTCCACAATCCAGTTCCATCTTTAACTATGCTCCCAAGTGAGATTGAATGTGAATGACTCCAACGGTCAACTCAATGCCTCAGTGAAACAAGCTTCTAGATCAAACGTCTTTGATCCGGTTCCACTCTGGGGGTTAATTCCCAAGGACAAAGAGCCTTTTAATTCACGTTCACTCTGGCACTTTTCCACCCCACACAAAAACACAAATCTCGGGCGTCGGGAGTGTCCGTCCCGTCAACTACGCTCCGAGTCCCAACACAAATCTTTATGATATACAGTGCACTGCATACAGCAATACAGCACTGTACTAGCTCCGGTTTACTCTAACCGTTACAGCACTGTACTAGTTACGGTTTACTCTAACCGTCTATTCCCTGTTTTTATCAACAGTACTTCCCTGTGTATTTCAACAGTACTTCCCTGTGTTTTACAACAACAGTACTTCCGGACTCTAACCGTAATTCCCTGTATTTTTCAACAGTACTTCCCTGTGTATTTCAACAGTACTTCCCTGTTTTTTCAAACAGTACTTCCCTGTTTTTTCAAACAGTACTTCCCTGCTTTTTCAAACAGTACTTCCGGACTCTAACCGTAATTCCTGCAGTCAATATTTTTATATTTGTATCTGGAATTTATAACTAGGACACTTCAATTGACAGTGACGACAAATTTTTGGAAATAGCCAATCTGCAGAGCTTGATTAAACAGGTGTCTGCTTACCTTTTTATTAGGGATCCCTTGTCGTCAGTTGTCCTCCGAAGTGACCGTTGTTGAATTCTTTGCTTCAGATGACTTCTCTCTTCATCACGTCGGGGTCACCAAATTGTTGGATCGCGATACCTCCTGTATGTAGCTGCCGATCCGCGTGTTCGTTGAATGAAGACTTCGAGAAGTAAAGTACCAATTTCAAAATGTATTTAACAATAGAATCAATTCCAGACACAAATATTACAGAGCTCCGGGCCAGTTCATAACCCTAGCAACAACAAAGTTAATTGTCAGGGCACGAAGTCTGACAACCTAACTATCCCTTGGCCCAGTCCTTTATAGTCACACACATGCAAATTCACAATGTCCATGCAATCCAATCCAGTTCCTCTGCTGGGATGATCTCGTCCTCTTCTTCCAGCCTCCTTTGGTGTTGATACAGTCCTTCTTTTCCATTGCTTTCCCAGGTGGCCAGATCCCATTCTTCATGCAAATGTGATCATCATCAACCCCCCTGATGTCGCATTTACAATGAGTGTTTGACACCTCCTGCCTGACTGGCTCCTGAGATAACAATAGAACAAACAACAATCCTGCAAATGGAATGTCTCTGTTTTTATTACATTTACCAATGAGTCTACCTTGCCTAACTTCTAAGAGAAGACAGAAACATATGGTGAAACACATAACAAGATAAAGACAATTCTCAACAAGAGACTGGAACATATGATTGGGATCAAAGGGACAGCTCTAGACTGATTTAGATCGTATTTATCAGATAGATACCAGTTTGCTCATGTCGATTGCGTTGCCTCTTCATACAGTAGGGTTAACCATGGAGTTCCACAAGGTTCTGTACTTGGACCAATCCCTTTCACCTTGTACATGCTTCCCTTAGGAAATATTATTAAGCAGCATGGAATAAATTTTCATTATGCTGATGACACTCAGCTTTATTTATCCATGAAACCAGAGGAGACAGAGAAGTTAGTGAAGCTTCAGACCTGTCTTAAAGACATAAAGTCCTGAATGTCTTCAAACTTCCTCCTCATTAACTCAGGAAAAACTGAGGTCATGGTGATTGGTCCTGAACCTCTTAGGGATAGATTAGATCACATGATCACTCTAGATGGTTTCTCATTAACGTCTAATCTCTCTGTGAGGAATCTAGGAGTAACGTTTGACCAAAATCTCTCCTTCAACTCACACATTAAAACAGGTTCGAGAAGTGCCTTTTTTTCATTTGAGGAACATCACAAAGATTAGGAAACTACTGATGTGGCATGATGCTGAAAAGTTAGTCCATGCATTTGTTACTTCCAGGCTGGACTATTGTAATTCTTTATTATCAGAATATTATTATTATTAGGAAGCCTCCAGTTGATCAAAAATGCTGCAGCCAGAGTTCTGACAGGTATTGACAAAAAAGATCACATAACTCCTGTACTGGCGTCTCTTCATTGGCTGCCCGTTAAATTTAGAATAATTTCTAAAAACCCTTCCTTTGACCTACAAGGTCCTCAGAGGCCTAGCTCCATTCTACCTGGAGGAGCTAGTGACACCTTACCAGCCCAATAGACCGCTCCGCTCTCAGAATGCTGGTCTACTTGTGGTTCCCAGAGTCTCTAGGAGTATAATGGGGGGCATTTAGCTACCAGGCCCCTCTGCTGTGGAACCAGCTCCCTATCCAGGTACTGCAGGCTGACTCCATCTCTACTTTTAAGATCAGACTTAAAACCTACCTCTTTGAAAAGCTTATTGTTACTAATTCTGCAGTTCCAGTTACTATCATAGACAGACAAACTATCATACTTAGGGGGTCGTCTAATCATTAGGTTAACATCTTACTTATGCTTTTATAGGCTTAGGCTGCCGGAGTCCAGAAACATGATCACCTGACAGGCCTCTGTCACCCCACTGGGTCATGGTTTCCTCTCTCCTCTCCTCTCCTCTCCTCTCCTCTCCTCTCCTCTCCTCATCAAGTAGACTAGTGATGCTATTTCTTGTGTAGTTTTTCAGCCCCCCCCCCCCGTATTCATTTGCAGGTATCGCCGCCTTCGGAGCTGTGTGATGACCTCCGGCCCCGCTGACCCACTCGGCCGGCGGCTTGCATAAATAGTGTATTTCTGTATGTGTTTCTGTGCTCTGTGCTCTGTGCCTCTCCTCTCCTCTCCTCTCCTCTCCTCTCCTCTCCTCTCCTCTCCTCTCCTCTCCTCTCCTCTCCTCTCCTCTCCTCTCTATCATCTTCCTGTTGTTTTTCCTTGCCACTGTTGCTTGTCTGGGGTTAGGCCCTGGGATTCTGGAAAGCGCCTTCACACAATTTTGATTGTAAAAGACGCTATATAAATAAAGATTGATTTGATTTGATTTGATATTTAAAACTGTTCTTGACTTTTAAAAACTAACTTGCATACACCCCTCCTGGGCTACCACCTTATCGTGGTGGAGGGGTTTGCGTGTCCCAATGATCCTAGGAGCTCCGTTGTCTGGGGCGATATGCCCCTGGTATGGCCACCCATGGCAAACAGGTCCTAGGTGAGGAATCAGACAAAGCCAAGCCCAGGACCCCCTCATGATGAAAAACAACATTGGTGCCAAGTTTCCCTTGCCCAGATGCGGGTCACCAGGGCCCCCTCCTGGAGCCAGGCCTGGCAACATGGGACCCCCTTCCTGTGGGCTCACCACCTGCAGAAGGGGCCAAGGTGCATCGTGTTTTGGGTAGCGGCCGAAGGCAGGGACCTTGGCGATCTGATCCCCGGCTGCATAAACTGGCTCTAGGGACATGGAATGTCACCTCTCTGGTGGAAAAGGAGCCTGACTTTGTGGTTGTGTCATCGGATTTGCGGCCGCATGTTCTGGACACTTGGGTGAAGAGAGGGGCGGAGCTGTCAAGTGATCACCACCTGGTGGTGAGTTGGCTCCGATGGTGGGGAAGGATGCCGGACAGGCCCAAACATGTTGTGAGGGTCTGCTGGGATCGCCTGGCAGATTCTCCTGTCAGAAGGAGCTTCAACTCACACCTCCGGGAGAGCTTTGACCACGTCCCGGGGGAGGCGGGGGACATTGAGTCCGTGTGGACCATGTTCCGTGCCTCCATTGTTCAGGCGGCTGACCAGTGCTGTGGCCGCAAGGTGGTTGGTACCTGTCGTGGCGGCAATGCCCAAACCCGCTGGTGGACACCAGCGGTGAGGGATGCCGTCAAGCTGAAGAAGGAGTCGTTTCGGGCCTTACTTGCCTGTGGGACTCCTGAGGCAGCAGATAGGTACCGGCAGGCCATGCGGAGTGCAGCTATGGCTGTTGCCGAGGCAAATCAATCAATCAATCAATCAATCTTTATTTATATAGCGTCTTATACAATCAAAATTGTTTCAAGGCGCTTTCCAGAATCCCAGGGCCTGACCCCAGACAAGCAACAGTGGCAAGGAAAAACTCCCCTTTAACAGGAAGAAACCTTGAGCAGGACCAGGCTCATGTAGGGGGACCCTCCTGCTGATGGCCGGCTGGGTAAAGAGAGAGGAGAAGGGGGAGGACAGGTAGAGGATAGGATAGGTAGGAGAGGAGGAGAAGTAGAGTGAAGGGGAGGTAGAGGAGAGGAGAAGGAGGAGGAGGGGAAAGAGGAGAGGAAAGGAGGGGGAGAGGAGAGGAGAGGAGAGGAGAGGAGAGGAGAGGAGAGGAGAGGAGAGGAGAGGCACAGAGCACAGAAACACACACAAAAAATATGATGTACAATCACTTCAGCGGGGTCGGAGGTCATTATGCAGCTCCGAGGGCGGCGATACCTGTAAATAAATAGGGGGGGGGGAGGGAGAAGCAGAAAAACTACACAAGAATCAGCATAACTAGTCTGCTTGATGAGGAGAGGAAAGGAGAGGAGAGGAGAGGAAACCATGACCCAGTGGAGTGACAGAGGCCTGTCAGGTGATCATGTTTCCGGACCCCGGCAGCCTTGGCCTATAACAGCATAACTAAGATGTGACCTAACGATTAGACGACCCCCTAAGTATGATAATTTGTCTGTCTATGATAGTAACTGGAACTACTGAATTAGTAACAATAAGCTTTTTCAAAGAGGTAGGTTTTGAGTCTGATCTTAAAAGTAGCGATGGAGTCAGCCTCCCGTACCTGGACGGGGAGCTGGTTCCATAGCAGGGGGCCTGGTAGCTAAATGCTCGGCCCCCCATTCTACTCCTGGAAACTCTGGGAACCACAAGTAGACCAGCATTCTGAGAGCGGAGCGGTCTATTGGGCTGATAAGGTATCACTAGCTCCTCCAGGTAGGATGGAGCTAGGCCTCTGAGGACCTTGTAGGTCAAAAGAAGGGTTTTAAAAATTATTCTAAATTTAATGGGCAGCCAATGACCCGGGCATGGGAAGAGTTCGGTGAGGCCATGGAGAACGACTTTCGGACGGCCTCGAAAAGGTTCTGGACCACCATCAGATGTCTGAGGAAGGGGAAGCAGTGCACTGTCAACACTGTGTATAGTGGTGATGGTGTGCTGCTGACCTCAACTCGGGATGTTGTGGATCGGTGGAAGGAATACTTCGAGGACCTCCTCAATCCCACCATCACGCCTTCCAGTGAGGAAGTAGGGCCTGGGGACCTGGGGATAGGCTCTCATATCTCCGGGGCTGAAGTTGCCGAAACTCCTCGGTGGCAAGGCCCCGGGGGTGGATGAGATCCGCCCAGAGTTCCTTAAGGCTCTGGATGTTGTAGGGCTGTCGTGGTTGACTCGACTCTGCAACATCGCGTGGACATCAGGGGCAGTGCCGCTGGATTGGCAGACCCAGGTGGTAGTCCCTCTTTTTAAGAAGGGGGACCGGAGGGTGTGTTCCAACTATAGGGGGATCACACTCCTCAGCCTCCCTGGTAAGGTCTATTCAGGGGTACTGGAGAGGAGGGTCCGCCGGATAGTCGAACCTCAGATTCAGGAGGAGCAATGTGGTTTTCGTCCTGGGCGTGGAACAGTGGACCAGCTCTACATCCTCAGCAGGGTCCTCGAGGGTGCATGGGAGTTTGCCCAACCAGTCCACATGTGTTTTGTGGACTTGGAGAAGGCATTCAACCGTGTCCCTTGGGGGGTCCTCCGAGAGTATGGGGTGTCGGGCCCGCTGATACGGGCCGTCCGCTCCCTGTACGATCGGTGTCAGAGTTTGGTCCGCATTGCTGGCAATAAGTCGAACTCGTTTACGGTGAGGGTTGGTCTCCGCCAGGGCTGCCCTTTGTCACTGCAGTCATGGTGTTGAGGGGGTCCGGTTTGGTGACTTTAGGATCGGGTCTCTGCTTTTTACAGATGATGTGGTCCTGTTGGCGTCATCGGCCCGTGACCTCCAACTATCACTGGATCGGTTCGCCGCTGCATGTGAAGCGGCTGGGATGAAAATCAGCACCTCCAAATCTGAGGCCATGGTTCTCAACCGGAAAAAGTTGGAGTGCCTTCTCTGGGTCAAGGAGGAGATCCTGCCCCAAGTGGAGGAGTTCAAGTACCTCAGGGTCTTGTTCACGAGTGAGGGAAGAATGGAGCAAGAGGTCAACAGGCGGATCGGTGTGGCATCAGCAGTAATGCGGACTCTGCACTGGTCCGTTGTGGTGAAGAGAGAATCTCAATTTACCGGTCGATCTTCGTTCCTACCCTCACCTATGGTCATGAGCTTTGGGTAATGACCAAAAGAACAAGAGCACGGGTACAAGCGGCCAAAATGAGCTTCCTCCGTAGGGTGGCTGGGCTCTCCCTTAGAGATAGGGTGAGAAGCTCTGCCATCCGGGAGGAGCTCGGAGTAGAGACGCTGCTCCTCCGCGTTGAGAGGAGCCAGATGAGGTGGCTTGGGCATCGGTTGAATGCCTTCTCCAAGTCCACAAAACACATGTGGACTGGTTGGGCAAACTCCCATGCACCCTCGAGGACCCTGCTGAGGATGTAGAGCTGGTCCACTGTTCCACGCCCAGGACGAAAACCACATTGCTCCTCCTGAATCCGAGGTTCGACTATCCGGCTGACCCTCCTCTCCAGTACCCCTGAATAGACCTTACCAGGGAGGCTGAGGCCCCCGGGAAGACCCAGGACACGTTGGAGAGACTATGTCTCTCGACTGGCCTGGGAACGCCTGGGGATCCCTCCGGATGAGCTGGAAGAGGTAGCTGGGGAGAGGGAAGTCTGGGCTTCTCTTCTTAGGCTGCTGCCCCCGCGACCTGACCCCGGATAAGCGGTAGAGGATGGATGGATGGAACTTGCATACAAACAAAATAACACTGAGGACAGAAGGTGGTTATACATATTCGCCATATATAATCCAGTGTGAGAATGTGGCTCACATCCTCATACCCTTTGCCCCACTTTCTAAAGCTATTCAACCATCTGACAAACAAGTCTGATGGAGCACACTGGTACCTTAATTAATCTACAGATAATGCTGATGGTTCACAGTGAGGTCACTTTCATTGTAACTCTTGCATGGTAACCGCCTTTGGCAAAGCTTTGCATTCTCTTAACTTCGGTGATGATTGTGGATGTCAGGAATCATTTAGATAAATATTATGCTTCAGATTTCTTCATAGAAATGGTACCATAACACAATATACCTCTGTTCTATGATAGCTTAGACAATACAAAGAGACATATTAGTAATCCAGACAAAATGCTAAAGTATTAATAGTTTAGCTGAAGATCAAGAGAATATATTTGTGAAAGATTTTCTACAAGGCATAAAGCAGGGATGCTCTGCACCTCGTACAAAAACTGTGTCTGGGCCACAAAGGCTGGTCCAAAATTTATGGCTGAATCTGACATCCTGGTCAGTGTAGAGGCATATGCTTTTAACCTTTTTAACTGTGGAACATCACAGAGTAAGAACCTCTTTCTTTCTTAAAAATAGACTCTGCCCTTGACTCCATATTGAGCATATTTTAGAAGTGTTTTTAAAAAAAAAAAAATTTGCTTCTTTACTGAATAGAAGAGAGCATTCAGCTGTAATTTGCTTTTATGACTACCAGTACTTAAAATGTAGATTTTCTTTTTTCTTTGTGAAATGTGTGCTTGTTGTGAAGAGCTTTGGTTTGAGGGATTTTTTTGGCAAAATGGGGGTAAAAACACATTAAATTAACAAGGAACTGACAAGGCAAGGCAACATTGGCAAGGAATAAATAACTAATAGAGAAGAAAAGCTATCCAGATATTTTGACAAGACCAGTTCCACTCACAGGCGTGCAGTTCTTAAATTAAACTTGTTCTTGTGATAAAACAAAAATGTGATGGACTTTTCAAAGCTACTGTGGGTACAGAGAGTTGGGAACAACCGAATATGGTTAAGTAAGATAAGCTCTTGATTGCAAAGACTGCTTCCTGACAGGGATTTTCTGTTTAATTTTGCTCAATCTTTGCATGTAAATCAGAATATTCTGCAGTCGGGATATGGCACATCCAGGAGTGTGTGTATGAAAGAAGTGATGGATGTAAACTCTACAATTCTTAATGAGGAAAAATACAGTGCGGATGTGAAGGTGACCCTTTTCTTCAGCAACTCCATTTTGTTACTGTCAGCAGAAACGGTGGCAGTGAAATTGAAAGTTTTCAGGCCGAAAACTGCATAACGGATACAAAGATTTAGTATGATTATTGAACTCCCAAAAGTGTAGATACTACAGTTTGCCCTAGGTACACTTTGTAGAATTTAGAAGCAAAAATCTTGTTACGAGCAGTTGTATCAGGACCCGAAAGCAGGCAGGACACAGTGGCGTATCGTTCTGAGAAGCTTTATTAAAGTTTATAGAACGTCAAAAAAAGGCGTGGAGACCACGACTCGGTTCTTAATCAAAACAGGGAATGTAAACTTTCGACAAAAATCCCGAGCGGGGTCGAAAGCAGTCCATGAAGGATAAAGACAAAACAATAATCCGATAAACGGGTTCAAAAGTTATCCACGAAGGAAAAAGTCTCACGAAAGTCCAGGAGGGTATAGCCGGGGTATTCCGAAACAGACAAAACACTCCAACGCTGGCCAACCGTGAGAACAGTCCATAAATAGGTGGCTTGATTACCAATAGTCTGCAGGTGCACCAGTCCCCGGCACCACCTGCGGCTGAGGCATGGCTCCACCACGCCAGAGTTCCCAGAAACTGGGAACCTGACATTACCCCCCACTCAACGGGCGCCTCCGGGCGTCCTTCTAGGCTTCCACGGGTGGGCATGGTAGAAATCGCGGAGGAGGCTGGTATGCAAGATGAACCGGCGGGGAACCCACGATCGCTCCTCCGGACCATACCCCTCCCAGTCGACTAGGAACTGGAAGCCACGGCCTCGTCGGCGGACGTCCAGGATACTCCGGACCGTATAAGGCAGGGCCTCCATCCACAATGCGGGGAGGAGGTGGAGGGTCAGACGGGGGAACCAGATCCGACTCTGCAACGGGCTTTACCTTGGAAACATGGAAGGTGGGGTGTATCCTCAATGCTGGGGGAAGCTTCAGGCGGACGGCTGCGGGGTTCACCATCCGATCCACCTCAAAGGGACCCACGAAGCGAGGAGCCAGCTTCCGAGACTCGACCTGGAGTGGAAGGTCCTTGGTGGACAACCAGACCTTCTGACCTGGTAGATAGGAGGGGGCTGGCATCCGGTGTCGATTGGCCTGCAGTTGGGATCGACGAGAAGTCCGCAGTAGAGTCGAACGGACCTGCCTCCACACCCTCCTGCAACGGCGAATGTTGGCCTGCACTGACGGTACAGCAACCTCCTCCTCCTGCCCCTCAAACAATGGAGGCTGGTAGCCCAGGGAAGCCATGAAGGGAGACAGACCAGTGGAGGCAGAAACCAAGGAGTTGTGGGCGTACTCCACCCATGGCAAGTAGGTGCTCCAGGAGGATGGGTCTTGGGCTGCCACACACCTTAGGGCGTCCTCCAGGCTCTGGTTGGTTCTCTCGGCCTGCCCGTTGGCCTGTGGGTGGTACCCCGACGTAAGACGTAAGAAACTGGGAACCTGACAAATCTAAGAAAACATTTTCATCTGATGGAGCCAAAAAAGTTAATTTAATGTTTTTAACATTAATTATGTTGCATGTTATTGATCTAACTTTAAATATAGCCCCTCCCTGGGCTGCCACCTTATCGTGGTGGAGGGGTTTGCGTGTCCCAATGATCCTAGGAGCTCCGTTGTCTGGGGCTATATGCCCCTGGTAGGGCCACCCATGGCAAACAGGTCCTAGGTGAGGGACCAGACAAAGCGTAGCCCAGGACCCCCTAATGATGCTGAACAACTTTGGTGCCAAGTTTCCCTTGCCCGGATGCGGGTCACCGGGGCCCCCTCCTGGAGCCAGGCCTGGGGGTGGGGCACGTTGGCGAGCGCCTGGTGGCCGGACCTCTGCCCATGGAGTCCGGCCGGGCGCAGCCCGAAGAGGCAACATGGGACCCCCTTCCCGTGGGCTCACCACCTGCAGGAGGGGCCAAGGGGGTCGGGTGCATTGTGTTTTGGGTAGCAGCCGGAGGCAGGGACCTTGGCGGTCTGATTCCCGGCTGCACAAACTGGCTCTAGGGACATGGAATGTCACCTCTCTGGTGGGAAAGGAGCCTGAGTTGGTGCGCGAGGTTGAGAAGTTCCGACTAGATATAGTTGGCCTCACCTCGACGCACGGCAAGGGCTCTGGAACCAGTCTTCTTGAGAGGGGTTGGACTCTCTACCACTCTGGAGTTGCCGATGGGGAGAGGCGACGAGCAGGGGTGGCAATTCTGGTTGCTCCCCAGCTCAGTGCCTGTGTATTGGAGTTTACCCCGGTGGATGAGAGGGTAGCCTCCCTTCGCCTTCGGGTGGGGGGACGGATCCTGACTGTTGTTTGTGCCTATGGTCCAAACAGCAGTTCAGCGTATCCACCCTTTTTGGAGTCCTTAGAGGGAGTGCTGGAGAGTGCCCCTTCTGGGGGCTCCCTCGTCCTCCTGGGTGACTTCAATGCTCACGTTGGCAATGACAGTGTGACCTGGAGAGGTGTGATTGGGAAGAACGGCCCCCCTGATCTGAACCCGAGTGGTGTTTTGTTATTGGACTTCTGTGCTCGTCTCAGATTGTCCATAACGAACACCTTGTTCAGACATAAAGGCGTCCACATGTGCACTTGGCACCAGGACGCCTTAGGCCGCAGATCGATGATCGACTTTGTGGTTGTGTCATCGGATTTGCGGCCGCATGTTCTGGACACCCGGGTGAAGAGAGGGGCGGAGCTGTCAACTGATCACCACCTGGTGGTGAGTTGGCTCCGATGGTGGGGAAGGATGCCGGACAAACCTGGCAGGCCCAAACGTGTTGTGAGGGTCTGCTGGGAACGCCTGGCAGAGTCCCCTGTCAGAAGGAGCTTCAACTCATGCCTCCGGGAGAGCTTTGACCATGTCCCGGGGGAGGCGGGGGACATTGAGTCCGAGTGGACCGTGTTCCGTGCCTCCATTGTTGAGGCAGCTGACCGGTGCTGTGGCCGCAAGGTGGTTGGTGCCTGTCGTGGCGGCAATGCCCGAACCCGCTGGTGGACACCAGCGGTGAGGGATGCCGTCAAGCTGAAGAAGGAGTCGTATCGGGCCTTACTGGCCTGTGGGACTCCTGAGGCAGCAGATGGGTACCGGCGTGCCAAGCGGAGTGCAGCTACGGCGGTTGCCGAGGCAAAGACTCGGGCATGGGAAGAGTTCGGTGAGGCCATGGAGAACGACTTTCGGACGGCCTCGAAAAGGTTCTGGACCACCATCCGGCGTCTGAGGAGGGGGAAGCAGTGCACTGTCAACGCTGTGTATAGTGGTGATGGTGTGCTGCTGACCTCAACTCGGGATGTTGTGGATCGGTGGAAGGAATACTTCGAGGACCTCCTCAATCCCACCAACACGCCTTCCAGTGAGGAAGTAGGGCCTGGGGACCTGGAGATGGGCTCTCGTATCTCCGGGGCTGAAGTTGCCGAGGTAGTTAAAAAACTCCTCGGTGGCAAGGCCCCGGGGGTGGATGAGATCCACCCGGAGTCCCTTGGGGCTCTGGATGTTGTAGGGCTGTCGTGGTTGACTCGACTCTGCAACATCGCGTGGACATCGGGGGCAGTGCCGCTGGATTGGCAGACCGGGGTGGTAGTCCCTCTTTTTAAGAAGGGGGACCGGAGGGTGTGTTCCAACTATAGGGGGATCACACTCCTCAGCCTCCCTGGTAAGGTCTATTCAGGGGTACTGGAGAGGAGGGTCCGCCGGATAGTCGAACCTCGGATTCAGGAGGAGCAATGTGGTTTTCGTCCTGGCCGTGGAACAGTGGACCAGCTCTACACCCTCCGCAGGGTCTTCGAGGGTGCATGGGAGTTTGCCCAACCAGTCCACATGTGTTTTGTGGACTTGGAGAAGGCATTCGACCTTGTCCCTCGGGGGGTCCTGTGGGGGGTCCTCCGAGAGTATGGGGTGTCGGGCCCGCTGATACGGGCTGTCCGCTCCCTGTACGATCGGTGCCAGAGTTTGGTCCGAATTGCTGGCAGTAAGTCGAACTCATTTCCGGTGAGGGTTGGCCTCCGCCAGGGTTGCCCTTTGTCACCGATTCTGTTCATAATTTTTATGGACAGAATTTCTAGGTGCAGTCATGGTGTTGAGGGGATCCGGTTTGGTGACCTCAGGATTGCGTCTCTGCTTTTTGCGGATGATGTGGTCCTGTTGGCTTCATCGGCCCGTGACCTCCAACTATCACTGGATCGGTTCGCCGCCGCATGTGAAGCGGCTGGGATGAGAATCAGCACCTCCAAATCCGAGGCCATGGTTCTCGACCGGAAAAAGGTGGAGTGCCTTCTCCGGGTAAAGGAGGAGATCCTGCCCCAAGTGGAGGAGTTTAAGTACCTCGGGGTCTTGTTCACGAGTGAGGGAAGAATGGAGCGGGAGATCGACAGGCGGATCGGTGCGGCGTCCACAGTAATGCGGACTCTGCACCGGTCCGTTGTGGTGAAGAGAGAGCTGAGCCGAAAGGCGAAGCTCTCGATTTACCGGTCGATCTTCGTTCCTACCCTCACCTATGGTCATGAGCTTTGGGTAATGACCGAAAGAACAAGATCACGGGTACAAGCGGCTGAAATGAGCTTCCTCCGTAGGGTGGCTGGGCTCTCCCTTAGAGATAGGGTGAGAAGCTCTGCCATCCGGGAGGAGCTCGGAGTAGAGTCGCTGCTCCTCCGCGTTGAGAGGAGCCAGATGGGGTGGCTTGGGCATCTAGTCAGGATGCCCCCTGGACGCCTCCCTGGTGAGGTGTTCAGGGCATGTCCCTCCGGTAGGAGACCCCCGGGGAGACCCAGGACACGTTGGAGAGACTATGTCTCTCGGCTGGCCTGGGAACGCCTGGGGATCCCTCCGGATGAGCTGGAGGAGGTAGCTGGGGAGAGGGAAGTCTGGGCTTCTCTCCTTAGGCTGCTGCCCCCGCGACCCGACCCGGATAAGCGGTAGAGAATGGATGGATTTAAATATAGCTGATCTCCCACAAGATTGACTGTGGTTTTACAAATTTTACTTACAGAGATCATAAACTAGTAATTATAGCTTTATGAACAGTTTTACAACAGATATCAAATGATTAAAAAAAGAATAACAAATAATCACATTCAGTTTCAGGATGAATCATGAGGAAATATACACTGGCAGGTCAAATGTGTTCACAGGAAAATATTTTCTTATAGAGCCCAGTAAATTCAGACCAGGCATACATTTGCAACTGCTTTTACATGCATGTATGAATGAGAACCATATGTTTGAGTTGACGAGGATAAAAAATTCAAATCCTCTAGTCTTAGGTGAGGTTCTATGAAAAATTAGGTTAAGAATCCCAAATTTAGACATTTAGGATTGGAAATTGAAAGCAACAATTATAATATGATTTAATCTACTTTGATTGTGTGTGTGTGTGTGTGTGTGTGTGTGTGTGTGTACTAGACTTTAGGGGTCTAGTGGAGTTCATGCCTTAACAGGACAGGGCAATTTTAGCAGCGAAAGGGGAACAACCTTTGACTTTTACCAAACAAATGCAAATGCAGAAGGATGAATATTTAACATGCTTATTTATAAAACGTGGCAATGTGGGACACAGCAGTGCAGGTGATGGGAGATTACCTGTCAGTGTCTACAGAGCATGTAGCTGGCCAGGGGCGGGGAGGCTGCAGGATGGACTAAAGAGTGTTCATACTGAAGTAGGGCAGCCAACAGTATGCTCAATATATTTACCCAGTGGCACAAGCATGCTTATAGATAGTGCTCAATTTTGTTGCCGAAGGGGAAGAAAAGGCTATTGCCAGTGATAGAAACCTTTTCATTTCAGTACATTCTGTATTTAATGACCATCTCTAACCCATCTATGCTGTATTAAACTGACAATAAATCAATAATTTCACTCTCTCTCTCTGGTCACTTAAATTAGTAAAATTATCCATAAATCAATCTTATTTGATGTAATTCATGTGCTAACAGCCCCAGCATTTGCCTATCAATGTGTCAGTGGGAGACAACGATCCCTCTGAGGTGGTAGGCACAAAGAATATAAAAGTGTGCAATGAACCCACATATTCTGCCTCATATATGCAGCTGCACTCCTAGTGCAGATGAAAAAAGATTAGCTTTAGCCTATGCTTGCTTTCTGATATACATAGTTGGTTGTACTACATCTGTATTTGACTGTGTGCCCATGGGGGCTCCTGCTGGCTGGCGCAAATTCTGTCTGAAACAGGCAATATCAAGGGGCTCTCTGTGGCAAAGGAAAATGGATATTGATCTGGAGCCCTGACTAAATGGATTAAATTACAGAGTAGCACTGGGCAGAAGAGAGAGAGAGGGGAGGAGACAGAGCAGAGACAGAGGTGCGGACAAGAAAGAAGATAGAAGTAGCAATGTGGATTATTGAAGTTTACCAATTGCCCTGACAATTGTTCTTCTCTCTAATTATTTTCATCAATTACCGTACTCACCCTGCAGCCACGTGTGTGACAGTGTTGGTCATTGCACAATTAGGTGCCTGGGGGATGTACAGAATCAGCACCGAAGTTGGGATTATTATTCTCCACCTGGCCGAGTACATGCTGGGAGGAACAAGATACTGTACATGTCTGAAAAAACTCAATTCAGCTTCATCTAATACTTCTTCAAGCTATTGACCTAAAATACTTTTCCCTCTCAACAATCCCCTGGAGGGCAACTCTCAACTCTGTGGACTGGATTGAATATTGATAAGTCTCTCTTGATCTTGGGTGACATACGTGCATCCGCCTTTACTCGGCATATGCATGAAATGTGCATTAGCATGGTTTTATTCCTGTCTCATGGAGTAGATAGTCTTTTACAGGACACAAAATTGAATTTGTCCATTAAAGTGGGGTCAAATTTTATGTGATATACAATCACATAGAAAAATTCATGATTACCACAAAAGTTTTTTTAAAGAGGAAAAATTACTAAATTAAATTATGATTAGAGTTTTTCCTTCAGCATGTGTGGACATATATAGGCCTACTAGCTAATGATTCATAAAGCATTGAGGCATTAGGTTAAAAAAAGAATCTGCTTTGTCAATTCAAGCACAGCCTGCAAACCATAAAACCACAAAAATATCTTGTCAGATTGAGAGAATTTATATATTCTATGCAATCTCATTTCAGATCATCCATTCTTTTAGATCGAGTTAGCATATCTCTTTAGCGCCATCTGTTGAAACATAATTATGGCGTCTGCACATGATAGTTTCTGTAACTCAGTGGCCTCAAACTCAATTTTCCTGGGGGCCGCTGGAGGCAGAGTCTGGGAGAGGCTGGGCCGCATCAGGGTTTCCACAAGAAAAGCTCTGATAAAAACATTCCAACAATCGCAAATATCTTTATTTTTTAAACACAAAATAAGATGAAAAATAAATAAACAACTTAAGAATTAATGAGTGATTTATTTTGTTAATCACTAATAATAATAATAATAGAAAAAATTGAAATTGTCTGTGCTCATCACCCACCTTTCTCTTCACTGCAGGCTTTGAAAAAGACATGAATTTATATAATTCCACTTGGTGCCACTGAAGTTTCTGTTTCAGTGTTTAGCCGACGCATCCCCCACCATTGGTGTAGGTTTATATAGGGATGGTGGTAGGGATATATCACAATCACCAATATTTACCATTTTATTTTAATATAGCAAAAATCTACATTTAGTAATATAAATCTTTCAATATACTACGCATGTGGTAGCATTAATAAAAACTATTTTAAATGACAGTACTTCACGTTTTGTTTATGAGAGGTTCCGACTCTGGGATGTATTCGGAGCTATGATACCCCGCCATTGTGTTGCTATTTCATTGGCTGTGACAGAGTGATGGACTTTTAGTGGTGCCGCCAGACCGTGATTGGTGGGTTCGTTCAGCTCCGCACACAACACTGTTATGAGTTACAGTGTAACTCATATTGCAGAGAGCTGTAGTTTTCAGATGTTCCCTGCAGATATACCGGCTGATATAATCACTGGCCACCTTATTAGGTACACATTGCCGGTAAAAGGTTGGACCCCCTTTTGCCTTCTGAGCCTCCTAAATTCTTTGTGGCACACATTCGTGTTGGAAATATTCCTCAGAGACTTTGATGCATTATGATATGATAGCATCGTGCAGTTGCTGCAGATTTGTTAGCTGCACCTCATTGATGCAAAACTCCCATTTCACAAAATCCCAAAGGTGCTCTTTTAGATTGGTGAATGTGTCGACCAATTAGAGTACAGTGAACTCAATGTCATGTTTCAGAAACCATCTTGAGATTATATAAGCATGGTGACATGGTGCATTATGCTGCTGGAAGTAGCCATCAGCAGAGGGATGGACATTATCAGCAACACTCAGATAGGCAGTGCAGTGTAACCAAAGCTCAATTAGTACTACGGGCCCGAAGTGTGCGAAGAAAATATCAGCCACGCCAGTACAATACTATGATGCAAATTTGCACCGCTGGTAACAGGAACTATCAAAATAAAGGCCCATAAACTTACGCTGTTTACAAAATGAGATGACAAATCTCTGGGGAAATGATGCACTTCAGCCACTAAAGTAGCGTCTCAGGCATACCTTAGCAACACTAACAGCACTTTAGATTGGTCAAAAGTGATCCGTAGTGTTGTAAAGGTAACAGTTACATAACGGTGGCTCATTGGACAATGGGAAGCTCATTCCAGAGAGGCAGAGCAATAAATAAATATCGCCCAAAATGTATTAATCTTGATTTGTTCATTAGGTGACGCAAATTGTAGTGACGATTCTGTATTTTCAGACTAGGATAACTAGTGCGTCCCGTTTTATCAATACGGACGGCGTATATTTGTTTCTAAATACGGGACGATTCTGTTTTTCAAGGGACGGTTGGCGACCTACAATAGTAGTAAAGTGTAATCGGGAAGGGGCAGGAGAATGCAGGCCCTCGGGAAAGCAGGTATAATAATTGAGACACAGTGAGCTCCCCTCATGGCTGGCAGGTCATAAGTCGGAAGCCCACCATTGAAGGTACGGTAAATGACAATATCAATATGCATTTCCCCAAAACACGCGTTATTATTTTAGATAATTATCATGATGGTAAATATGTACAAATGCCCATTTCCCCCCCAATATGTTTAATTAGTTATTGAATCTATTAATACAGTCTAAAGTGAAGGGCTTTTATTTTGGTACTTCCTGTTACCGGCAGTGTAAATTTGTATTTTAACTACTTTAGTCTCATCCGAGAGATTTGAATAGTATTTTGATTACCTATTTAGATTCAGTTTCAACATTTAGATTTAACTTTTACATGTAATATTTTATATTTGCATTTGACTAATTAAGTTGGAAACTAAGGTTGGAAATTCTGTTGTAATCATTCTAAAACGTGACTTGGAAAAAAACATCAAATCACCTTTTTGAACGATTAAAGCTAAATGTGACAAAATATTGCCGTTTTTATTTCTAGTGTAAGCTGCTTTACAAACATCACCATACCTTTCCATCATCTGGAATCAGTCTTAATCTAAAAAGTGTTGCCAATAAACTTGAAATCTCCCTTTAATTTAACCTCAGCTGTTATTTTATACCATCACTTGTGTAATAAATTACTTCAAAGAAATAGATATTAAAACAGTACATTTAATGTAAGGTGCATATTTTTAAGTGAAGTCAACTTGCCTATCTTGAAGCCATCCATCCATATCATCTGCTGTTTTATGAGTGCAGTCGCAGAGGGGCTGGTGCCTATCCCAGGTGTCATTACAAATTGCTAAAGCCCACAATAACAATCAATTGTTAGTCCTTCCTGCTGTCAATGAAAGGTGCTCTGTCGTGATATTGATAGCAAGGTGTCTTTATCGACATGAAGTTTAGCCTGAAACCCTGTTTGAAATCATTGCTTTATTTATCAAACCAATGCTGTGAAATACATCAAAAATATATAAAACCTAAAACAAAGCAAGAAAATAAGGTGGTAAAATATGACTTCTCAAAAGTGGCAAGTCAAGATTTTTCTAACAAAAAGAAAAAACTGTTTTTTAAAAATAGGGGGAAAAAATTAAAATGGTCTGAAATTGAAAAGTAATGTGAAAAGTAATAAATATTACAATTCTAACAGGGGACAAAAGACAAATCCAAGTGTTTAAGCAAATGTCTGGATGAGACAGTCTTGATGGCAATGATTAAGAGACAATATCTATTAGTTCTTATCGGTCTGGTCGCATCATGCCCGGCCTGGCTGGCATCATCATAGGTCGAGGATGACGCATCATGTGTGGGGGTCCTGGCATCATCTGCATGGGTCCACCTATCGGCGGCCTCATACCACCTGAATGTGACAGTCATGTAAAATGCAGTAGTTAGTACCAAAAATGACTCACCTGGCTCCACCCCACTGCTTCTTCCATAACACATTAAAGTAGGGCTGCACAATACCGTATTGGCCCGAATATAAGACGGTGTTTTTTGCGTTGAAATAAGACTGAAAAAGTGGGGGTCGTCTTACATTCGCGGTCTAGACATTATACCCATTCACAACGCTAGATGGCGCCATATATATTTAAAGCGAATGCTGAACTTAACGTCGCAGGCCAAAGCGAACCCCTGTCACGAAGAAGAAAAATAAAAAAATAGCGATAAGAAAGAAAAGAGAAGAAAATAAGAGAAGAGATAACAGAAAATAGAGAAATGTAGCGACAATCTGGAGAAAAGTGGGTCGAAGATATAATCATTTGTTTCAGATGTACTGTAATTATTTTCTGTATAAAAATGACATTTGGTGTTCAAAAAGTCTTTTTTCAAACTTGAGTCTTGAAAAAGAGGGGGTCGTCTTATAATCAGGGTCGTCTTATATTCGGGCCAATACGGTATTAGAAAAATGATGCAATGGCAATATGATTTACGATATATAAACAAACATTAAATATTTTACTTCAAATCTATTTCAGCTTTAGGTTTACTTTGTTGACAAGTGACTAGTGAATCAACACTAGAAAAAAAAAATAATGAAAAAGATTTACCGTATTTTCACGACTATAAGGCGCACCTAAAAGCCTAGAATTTTCTAAAAAATCTACGGTGCGCCTTTTGACCCGGAGCGCCTTTTGTATGGATTACGGTAATATTGGTTAATCGCGGCTACCGTAGTCAGTAGGCGTGGCCGAGGTAACAGCAGTAAATTCAGTCCCAAACCATTTCTGTCTGTAAAGACCCCAAAATGGCTCCTTGCAAGAGACGCGCTTTTGACGCAGAGTTCAAAGTGAAGGCTATCAGTCACGCAGTTGAACACGGAAATAGAGCAGCGGCAAGAGAATTTAACGTGAACGAATCAATGGTGCGGAAGTGGAGGAAGCAACAAGACGACCTGCGCCAGGTAAAGAAGACTCAACGGAGCTTCCGAGGAAACAAAGCAAGAAGTGGATTAACAAAGGAACTCCAGCCGCTAGATATTGGTGTCAACGGGGCATTCAAAACTAGACTGCGAACTGCGTGGGAGCGGTGGATGACGAACGGCGAACACACGTTCAACAAGACGGGGAGACGGCGCCGAGCGTCATACGTCACTATCTGCCAGTGGATCGTAAATGCCTGGGCATCGACCGTGGTCCGAGCTTTCAGGAAGGCAGGGATTGTCACTGAAATGCCAGACAACACCAGCGACACCGACCCTGATGACGACTTTGACGAGACGGAGCCGGCCATGTTGGACGCCGTATTCGCACAACTGTTCAATTCGGACACCGAAGAAGAAGAATTCGAGGGATTCCTGGATGAGGAATGAACTGATAAAGTGATCTTTACGTGTTTCTTTTGTGTGTTTACAACTTAACAAGGCTGGTCATACTGTGAATATGGAAATTACCGTTTGAACAACGTTGTTATATTGCTATTGTTATATTGCTATTGCTATCGCTTTGCACTACTTCGAGAGTTCGAGTTACCGTATATTGTGTTTGCACTAACGTTTGATTTACCGCAACGGTACTACGTGATAAAAATGTTGCACTAAATCGAAGATTTATTAAACTCCACTATCCACTTGTGATAAAAATGTTGCACTGCCTGTTATAACTCGCTGTTATTAAACGAACTGTGTTACGCGAAAACACTACGTCACTCGGGAAAAATAATAAAACAGCTGTTTATTCGTTTTGGGAGTGAATAGAGTTGTGAGAACGACGGTTTGTATTCTATTAATAAAGTTTGACTGACTTATCTGGCTGTTTTATTGACATTCCTTTTAGCGCAGCTCGATCTAGTGAACGCTTCATGAAACCACAGGCACTACGCAGTTTCTATGCTATGCGCCTTATAACACGGTGCGCCCTGTGTATGAAAATATTTCTAAAATAGGCTGTTAATTGAAGGTGCGCCCTATAATACGGCGCGCCTTATGGTTGTGAAAATACGGTATACATTCCAACAATCCAGTTTTATTGGGGGAAAAAAAAAATCAGCATCTGACTTGAATGACAAATCCATCAAAGATATTCCACCAGTATAGTGGCTTTTCTATCAGGTCTAAGGGTATAAGCTTGTTGCAATATGATGAAGGAATTTATTCTAAAGAGAGGGCAATTTTTTGCAAAATAAAATACAACAAAAACAAAATATCCCACATTATTGGCTAAGAATGATTTAATAAGTAAAGTTGAATATAAACTATATGTATCAATACAACATGTGTTGGGAACACATTTTATCGTAGCATTTTTTAATTTTATATAGGCCGACACTTCAGTCCTCCCTCTGAGACTGATCATTAATTAGCACAGAATCCACCTGTAATCCAATGCTTATTTCCACCACTTAGAAATTACCTATATCGTTATGTGATTTGTGGATTTGTTAAACCCAAGAAACTTTAGAATATATGTGTATGAGTTTTTTGTTAGATTACATTAAATGAGGTAGAAAAAAACAAGTTAAAACTCAAAGATCTTTCCAGTTTTGACAGATTTTTAAGTTAACATGGGAGATAATGAGAGTGAGTTCAAGGGCTGTTTTTTACGATGCCATATCAAATAAATTAATATTGCAATGATGATAAATGATTAAAATAAAGAAGACTTTTTGGTACACAAGTCCTACCTGGTCCAGCAGGCATCATTCCATGGGGTGGAGGCATCATGGGCATCATAGGTGGGCCTCCCATTGGGGGAGTTGGGAGCATTCCTGGTCGAGGAGGGCCACCTAAATTCCAAACAATAATGTAACCTCCGACTTCTAAACAACATTTAAAACTGATAAGAGACATGCTTTTTAAAAGAGATTTAAACCATATTAGGAGTTGGTACCCCTCACAATGGATGCACACGTCAGTCTTTACACATTACTTATACTTAACACAGAATGAAATTTATGAATTTAACAACTCTTTCTGTGAAAAATGGTTAAAACTACACCACTAAACAATAATATGCATAGGTTTTAGCTTGTCTTAACAAAGACACAACTACATGACAAGATCACAATAGTTTTCTCCATATAAAGGATACAACTCAAAAGTCTTCTGATTTTTGTTTAGATTGCCAAACAAAGATAATTTACTCACCTGGGGGAGGACCACCTGGGAAAGGTGTGGGAGGAATCTTTCCTTGTTGAAAAGCAGCCGCTGTTTAAAATAATAAAAATAATAAAATACATCAGATAAAGGCAACCAAAAATGCAATATTTGTTAGGTTACAAGTTTTTGTAAATACATTTTTTTTTTTATTTGTAATGATGCTTCAAATGACTTAAAACTGATTATTTGGATTTTTCTGGGAGAAAAAAGAAACTGCAGAGTTATTAGGTGGTGAACATTGTATGGACTGTATTTTATTAAGCACATCTTAATAAACTTATACTTCTTTTTGTAAAAAAGAAAACGTATGTACTTGTTTTATCGATTAGGCTCTGAGCCTGCTCCTCCATCCATTTCTGATAGTAGTCTTTCACATTTTCTTTGTGTTTACGGCCGCTGCAGTGAGTCTTTCTCACTGATGGCTACAAGGGAAATAGAACAAACGTAATGATATTTGGCATATGAAATGTACAAATCAATAACAACGAACTTACCGAGTCGTGCGTAAGGTAGGTGTCACAATAATCACAGTAAAACCTTTATAAAAGAAGATTAAAAAACACGTAAGAACAGCGTCTAGCACAATGTCTAGACAATTGCTATTATGTAGCAATATATTTTCTTCTAGACCATACACATTCTACGTTTCAACTGAAATTGAGCATTATCCTACTAACCCATTGGATATAAAATGACAAAAAAGCTTCGTTTCTTACAACCAAAATCATTGAAGCTCTATTCTATATATTCATTGCAATGCATGTTAAAATCATCGTTAGTTAATCTCTTGGGTTTACAAGTTTAGTTCCAGCTAATAGACGAAGCCCGAACAAAGCTGCTTGTTTTAATCTGAAGACAAACCGAGATATACAGGGATCTAAATGGGACACAGTTAGGTTTGATGCATACGCTACCTCCATTGTTTTTACTCATAAACAATCGTCAAGTCGGTTAAAAATAATCTAAAATCACACTAAACATAAAGAGTAAATATTATACATACTTAGGCATGGTCCACAGCTACCTCTGCCAAAAGCGCGATTCCGGAATGGGCAATATGCGCAAGAGGCGGTGACGTAGTTCCGGTAAAATTTCAGGACGTTGCTTAACATCCGGTCACCAAAGAATAGGGCAATAACAAAACAGTAGCAGAAGTCACCCAAACAGCATGCGAAGCTATTTTTTGATTGTGTCGTTTATTGAATCCATGGTATTTACAACATATCGACTAAATTTCAGGATGACGTGTAAACGAACAAATTATGCTTTTAAAAAGGGGAGGACAGCACTTCGTGAAATTACATTCTCAGTTTCCATGCCTATCCCAAAAAACATAGAATTGCAGAAACGACGGGTCAAATTAGAAGAGACAATTTTATTGTTACAAACAACTATCGAATTTGTAGCCGACTCTTCTTCGAATCTTCTGGCGGATCTGGGTGTTCTCGAAAAGTATTCCCATTATGGATGGGCGGATCGATCCCGTGGTATCGATATATCGATACTCACAAGCTACTGATTTGGTATCGATTTTCTTTTAAAAATATCGATACTAACTAAAAAAAATTGGGGGGTGTATGCATCACTTTCCGCCGTTTTAGATTAGTTACTTAAATTAACATGTGCCGGGACACCCCTATACCTGGCGGCGTATTGAGCTGTCCATGTCACGTGACAGGAGATAGCGAATGAGCATCAACGTTCAACATAGCCCGCCGAGCCGACACAGTCAGAGCAAAAGGCAGAGCCCGAGGAAATAATCAGCCAGAGACGCAATCGTTTTAAAGCAGAAAATGTGAATATGATACTTTTTCTGAACAGCAATCTGAGACTTCAGTAAAGTGTGATGACATACCTCAAGTGCACTAAAGGTGTGATGGTGTCAGACATTGTTCTAGTTTTCTCATGGAACATTGAGAATCTACACAGACATCTCATGGAACAACTGTCTTATGCAGGTTTAAAGGATAAGGAAATCCTAGTAATCAATAGACCATAATAAATTGTATATAAATGCTCTGTATTTGTCTTGTGATTTGTCTTCAATGTAATAATATTTTGACTGACAAAAATTGCCAGTAAGAAATGAACGGTATCGATATCGATGAAAATACAAGAAAAAGTATCGGTATCGTATCGAATCCCAAAAGTGTGGTATCGCCCATCCTTAATTCCCCTAATATGTGAGATCTTCAGAGGGTTTCCTATATAAGGTAACAATAATAATAATAAAAATAAAAAAACTATTTTTTCAACGCTCTATTTTGAGGATTTGTTCCAGCCACTGCTAAAATGTCTTGGTAGGTTTCAAAGTACCAGTGTCAGAAAATTACATTAAATTTGGTCTTTAATCACATTAAATTTGGACTTACAGAAGGACAGATTTGGTCACTTTTGTGTTATGTCTAATTATCTTGAATTGGGCTTTATGCTGCAGTATGTCTCTTTCACTGCATTGCACTGTGAGATGTATCTTTATATTGTAAAACTAAACTACTACAATTCAAAGTTTTGTTACAAAGAACTGCAATGTTTCGATTCGTGATCCTAGGATCATTGTATTGAAACATAATGTAAATGCGTGACTGGCTGGATGAATAAATGAATGAATTACTTTCAGATTCTAAATTTGTTTGGGTGTCTGACGAACGGGGACTTTCTCTTTTTTATTGAGAAACCAATGAAAACCAGGCTACAAATAGCAACAGATGACGTCGACGCCTAATACTTGATTGGCGAAAGTGACGTGCGGGCTGTTGCAACGTCAAACATCGTCCCCCCTGTTCATGCCATGCGCACTGAAGCTTGTTGTTGTAGAGCTGGTTATTATGGCTGGACAAGGCCTCGGACTAAATTGAGAGAGGACCCCCACAACACCCCGTCTTGGCTACGGGATAACCGCTGCTCATGGAGGGCACAGACATGGACGTGGACGCGGAGCTTATGCAAAAGTTCCGCTGCATGGGCACCACGGACAAAGATGTACTCATTTCCGAGTTTCAAAAGCTTCTGGGATTTCAGCTCAACCCAGCCGGGTGCGCATTCTTCCTGGATATGACCAACTGGTGAGTCCGGGGATTCGGTGGCCTTCTGTCGGACAGCTAATGGAAGCCTACTTACTGATCTAATTGGGTTGTTGGCATACAAAAAATTGCTAAGAACAACTAAAGCATACGATGAAAATTATTTAGTTAGACTCCTTATGGTATTGTTTGGAATATATGAGTTTCCTTAGTGATGCTTTTTGACAGCAAGCATAAATTGAAAAGTTTGTTTTTCTGCTTGATGGTGATATTTATGCAAAAAGATGAGGTAGACTATCAGCTGGCTTTCTGAAAGGGGAGAAATTAACTATCAGTAAATAACTTTAACTTAATTAATAGTTTGTTGAGAAAACTCTGGACCTAGTTGCTTCATGTTCAGCATATTCTAGTAATACCTTGCACCTTTAGTCTTACTTGCTAGTCGTGATTATCTGCTCACAGGCTTGATCACAGCAATTTGTATCCTCAGTATGGGATGTCACTTTATGTGTGAAGTACTGTCGTTGCAATTGACATGTTAAAAAAAAAAACAATAGAAAATGAAAGGTGCTTCCAAAACTGCGCGTCAAACTCGATGAATGACCGCAAGTGTTATTTGGTAGACTTTGCACACTACGGTTTACTGGCCATCTGCAGTTATATGGTGTTCTACAGATTATAACAACGTTTAAGAGTTTCAGGAAGATTTTCAGACGTCCATGTGCAATTATTGTGTACTAATAATATAAAGATTTGTTCAGAACCATCACCAAGACTCTAAGATGTCATGGGGGACAATAGAAATTATGGGTTGAGGGTCAAATCCAAATTGGTAGAATATGATAATTAAAGCAAAGAGCTATTTTACAACATAGTGCAACATTTATCTTGCCTTTCATTGAAAGTGGCTTTCATTGATAGAATGAAATAATAATAATTAAAACAAAGTGCTATATATGATATGCTATTTTGATACTTTTAAAGGGTAAATAGTGAATAAGATTAGTTCAGTAGAGTGTTATCTACATTAGTCTCCTTTTTTTCTTCCCAAATTCTTGTTCCAGTGGAAATTACTTTTAGACTGATACTACATTTATTAACATTTTCCTATCACTGGGTGATCAATAGAAATTTTTACCCAATCATCTTTTATTGCTGGTGGTACATTTAACAACTATACAATAATTATTTTGCTATGGGTTTCAGAATTTTCATACAATGAAAGAATTTATGATCATATTTACATTCGCGGTCAAAAGTATATCTTGTTGGTCAATTAGGTGAAATATTGCCCTTTTTCCATACAGTAGCACAACACAGGAATATATGTATTTATACAGTAATAGTCTGTACTATTCATTTACAAGAATGGCCTTACACAACTGGTCAGTATTGAAATTATTTTCTGGTTGAAAAGCATCACAGACCAAAACAATCAGCAAGCAGTAGATGTTTCTCCCTCCAGCACCTGTATGTCTTGTCTTTTCCAGCAGTTTCTATGCTGTTAGTTTTCAAAGGTCAGAAGAGGGAAAATGTTTCTCAAAAATGTAGAATATCAATTTAAAATTTTACTTTTTAGTGCAACTTTTTTTTTGCATTTTTTTTCTAACTGCATTTCATTAATGGTTGTCACAAATGTAAAAATGTTTTTAGGTTTTACTTAATGAGAAAATTGACAGATGGTTTAAGTGTAGGATTGAGTTCAGTTAAATGTAAACGGTAAGATAAAAACATAACAAAAACTGCAGCCTGCAAAAGAGAGGGCTGTCCGCCACACTCCAGTAAGAAGTAGTTGAATAATGTTTGTTCATTGTAATTTCTTTCAATAAGTAAATATGCACATTTCCAGCTGTTTTTGCCACTTTACCCGAACGCTTGCTGATGTTGATGTTACCTTTTATATTAAACAGAATTTTTTTGTCATCGGAACAGGAACCTGCAGGCTGCTATTGGTGCATATTATGACTTTGAAAGTCCCATTGCCAACACACCGTCCATGTCCTTTGTTGAAGATGTGACAATTGGCGAAGGAGAATCTGTTCCTCCAGATACCCCCTTCACAAAGACCTGGAGAATACAAAACACAGGTTTGTACTTTCCCATGTACGGTACAGTATACGTAACTATTCTGAATGTGGACCTACCACAGTAAATGCTAATTTTGTAATTGCTTTGGTTGTTGAGCTGAGTTTTGCCATCTTTGTGGGTTATAGGTACAGATGCGTGGCCCCCTGGGGTTACTCTAAAGTACATTGGTGGGCATCAGTTTGGGCATGTTAACACAGTTATGGTAAAGTCACTAGACCCCCAGGAAATATCAGATATAAGTGTGCAAATGAAAAGTCCTGCAGCTCCAGGCATGTACCAAGGCCAGTGGAGGATGTGTACAGCAACTGGATTGTTCTATGGAGGTAGCAAATCTATATTGTTACACATTTGTTTGTAAAAGAGGACAGATTACTTGATCTGTGTTTTTTTTTCTTGATCGTCTCCACAGATGTAATCTGGGTGATTATAAGTGTAGAAGTTGGAGGGCTTCTTGGGGTTACCCAGCAGCTGTCCTCCTTTGAGACAGAATTCAACACACAACCACAGCGTAACGTCCAGGAAGATTTCAACCCTTTTGCCTCCCCACAGAAGAACAAGTGTGACACACCTGACAATAGCTTCAAAGACCCTAGCGGAGTGTGGGATCAAACACAAGAGCCAAACCAAGAAGATCAAAATGGACTGTCACATAATGCTGTAAATAGAGCATCAAATGGTCTCCAAACCAATCTTTCTGTGGTGACATATGGTCAGGTATGAATTGAATATAAGAAATAATTTAATTAATCCATGGGTAGTGCTCTCTATGTTGTTGTGCATGCTTAAATGTATTAAGATTAGTGTTTATATCAATTTTTACCTAGTTATCCAGATGAAACCAGAACATCACCTTCTTATATACTTGAATGCAGAAAGGCCCGACAGTCTTTAAATTAAAATATATTGAAAAACATATTTGGCAGATTGACTCGCACTTAAAGTAATAATTCAAAAAAACAAACAGCTCTGTCCATATTTAATAGATTATCTAATTTCAATGTTTCCCCATTTCTGGAAAGCACAAAAACCAATCAGTTTTTTTTTATCAGAGATAGGCTTAACTTACAACATAAATGTTTGCTTCAAGTGCTCAAAAAGACCAAACCGCTGACCATGTGATTGAATTCAAACACATTGAACATTGTTTTAGTGTGTTGTCATAAGATGTAAATCTCAACGGGACTGCAGGAAGACTAATGCTGTCATATATATGTCAAGTAAGAAGTTGAAAGCCTGAAGTTAAAAACAGCAAACTATTTTGTTTTTTTATATCAGGTCTGTGTGTTTTGCTTTTACTTTTTCATCTTAATTAACTGCGAACCTTTTTTTAAACAGGGCATTCATGGACCCTATCCATTTGGGCAGAGCTAGAATGACAAAGACCCCCTTACCCTCCTTGGCCGATGAAGAGTGGGAGGCACTAAAAACCAAGGAGTTGGGGTGGGGGGAAGAACTGTTCTTTTTTGTTTTTTTAATGACTCATGAGAAACCCTGTCCTTGGCCTCAATGGGCCTTTCCACAGAAACCAACTATTGTGGGTTGATGGATCCCCTCAGCTCCAGTGAAGCATCCCATCTGAGATCACACCTGGATCTGCATGCGTGAATGCATCATGTAAGAGTTCTTGAATCCTGGATATTTAAACACATGTCTTGATTGATTCCAACTGTAACACATTTATGTAAATGGGAGTTCCATCTTGGACATCCTTCAATGGCCACATGCTAGTTTTGGGGAAGTTCCCTCACAAGTCTGGATATCTTTTGAGTTTGAAAATTGTCAGTGGATCCCTTGTTTAAAGGCCTGAAAAGGTGGAATGTAGGGTTTTATTTTAAGCAGGTACAAACCACCAAAGAGGTTTTTGCAGAAGGATGGTATAAATCCTTTAAATTTTCCTTTAAATAAATTGGTTTACCCAGGTTTACCCACATTAGTAAAACACATAGAAAATGGATGGATGCAAATAATAAATGGTGCAGAGACATTCCCAAAATGTCAGTGGTTGATATGGAGAACATTTATTTCCATATTTAAACTTATTCACATCATTGGCTCATTTCATATGTGTGCACAATAACAAGACATAGAATGTGTGTGTAAATACAATTTACAGCCCAAAAAAATGCAACTATTAAAATGGGAACTAATGGACCTTAAAACTATGAAAAGCTGAATTTATTGATGGACTGACTGCTGTTTTTGTCTGCAAACTTATGAGGTTTGTTGGTCTGAGATCACCACAAATATGCACCTGTCTGACATTAAATATTTCTCATAGTATTGTCAGTTCGCAAATGCTTTAGTTTCACATCACATTTCTACCGTCACAAATACAAAAGCCACCTTATGTGAAATGAGACATGATTTGTACAAGGAGAATCAAGTTCAAATGTTTCAATGTTCCAAGTAAATGTAAATGGCAGCCCTGTGTAGGAGTCATTTAAAAGTGAAATCTAAACATTCTCATTAATTGTGTGGGGTGTTGGCTATGGGAAATGTAAAATGGATGTGTGCTGATATGAACGTGAAGAAAGGTTTAAAAAAAAAAAAGCCATCTAAATCTACTTTGCCTAATGTGTGAGTGTAAGGTTAAATCTATGTCTATAAAATGTGCATAAGAGTGTGAATCTGTGTATGTCATGGTTTCTCTTTAGGGTAACTAACATTGAAAATGGTGTTTACATTCAGGCGAAGGGCGAAGTGTATGTTCACACACACTTATAGCTGGTGTTCTACTTGTGTTCACCTCCTGAAGTATTGCCACTCACTTCCTTCCCTGTTATTTATTTGCTGTTCAATTGTGCGCCGTGGATGCCCATTTACGACCAGCAGGTGGCGTGAGAAGTCACACAGTCAGCTTAACTTGAAAGATAAAGTGAAGAGTTGATTGATTGGCATCAGGATTAGCACTGATGTACTGTTACTGCTATTTGCACAAGGCTGTTCAACCCTTAACAGAGGGATTATTATTGTTATTTTTTTCTAGCATTGCCAGCATTTTTACAAAGTTATATTGATTTTTTTTTTTTTTTTTTTTGCTTATGCTTTTTGTTCTAAAAGCCCATCTTCAATATTGCCTGGTTGATTTTCCAAGCTTGTAACCATAAAGAGTTCAATGGGATTTCACTGCTGTCTACTTTTTAAAAAGAAGAATATATGTGTTAATCTATTACTACACTTGTTCTTGCCATGTTCAGGTTTTCAGCCAGTAGTTTGCATCATATAATTTGGGGGGATAGGGAAAAATAACGGGAAAACTAATAGAGCTGCACAATATTGTTACACTGTCCTTTGAAGATAATGTTATTTTTTTCGCAAATTCATGTGTCTGATCAAAAATTTGTCCACTGCGTAATCCTGGAACACGTTATTCATGCTAATGAAGTGATCTACAGGAGTAATGTGTGTAAAACTCACCAACATTCTGTGTTTACACTGCTGTACATGTTTCACATCATGTGACAGTCAAATGGCGTGCACTGCATTTCTTTCTTTCAGTCAAATCTACAAGCCCTACCTGGTCAGTTCATGTGTGCATTGGTGTGGAAGAAGAAAAGAACCTGATTCATTGCTGGATTCATTCTATACTTTTATGTACAGAATGAGGCTGGATGGTGAGTGGATGAGATGAAAGTTTACAAAAACATAAAATAGCACATTTAGCTGAGGAAAACAAACTGTTGAAATAAAGCTTCCCATCAGTATTGGTGACTGAGCGTTTGCATGATTAATGGTTCAGACCTTTACCCCGTTTAGCAAATGTGGATGTAAATTATTTAAATAATTGAACTGGTCAGTGTGATGGATGATTGTCCCTGAAATCAACAGAGCATGCAAAGATAAAATCACACCGTTGCTACAAAATATATACTATATTATATTTTTGTTGCCACCAACTTGAAGGTGTCCATGTGATCATTACCTCATTTCAATATCAGACACTTAGACATATATGCAGTGAAAAGTAATGTTGGTTTTATAGATATATTCAGTGGCCCACAAAGACAGTTTAATATAATCTGTAAATGATCTTTTAGAATGAGTGAGGATTTAAATAATGTTGTTTAATAGTGGTGTAAACTAAATTTTTTAGCCTGTTCGAAAAATGTACAGTAGTTATTGTATGAAACAGACTGTGAAGAGCAGAGACTCATTTATCAGCTATGCAGACAGATGCAGAAAATAAAATCTTCATGGTCACCAGATAAAATTCCTGTGCAGAAGGATTCAGTGGAAACCAGACTTTACTACATATGGATTCAATAATTAATAATTTGTCCAGCATATGTGATTTGTGCTAAACACAACCCATAGGGAAACAAAAGGTCGAAGAGAGGGCAGTTTCCCTAAGCACAATATCCTTTTCAGACTGTGGATTTGGATTTCATTGAACTTAAAAAGGTAGGGCAGTACAGATATTGTTCAGTGTTGATTGACACTTTCTCAAAATGGGTAGAAATTGTTCCAGAAAAACACCCAGATGCAATCACAGTGGCAAAAGCACCATGTAAATATTGTTCCTCAGTAGGGCATTCCACAAATCATTTGGAAAACAGGAAAAAATCTTGGCATTCAGCAAAAACACCACTGTTCCTACCACCCACAAAGTGCAGGACTGGTGAAGAGAGCTAATGGAATAATAAAGAGCAGATTAAAAAAGTGCATGGCTGAGCCAGGAAGAGCTTGGCCAGAATGTGAGGAGAGGAGAGGAGATTTCCCAGTGGGGTGACAGAGGCCTGTCGGGTGATCATGTTTCTGGACCCTGGCAGCCTTGGCCTATAGCAGCATAACTAAGATGTTAATGATTAGACGACCCCCTAAGTATGATAATTTGTCTGCCTATGATAGTAACTGGGACCACAAGTAGACCAGTATTCTGAGAGCGGAGTTGTCTATTGGGCTGGTAAGGTGTCACTAGCTCCTCCAGGTAGGATGGAGCTAGGCCTCTGAGGACCTTGTTGGTCAGAAGAAGGATTTTGAAAATTATTCTAAATTTAACGGGCAGCCAATGAAGAGACGCCAGTACAGGAGTAATGTGATCTCTTTTGTCAATACCTGTCAGAACTCTAGCTCCAGCATTTTGAATCACCTGGAGGCTTCTCAAAGAGTTGTTTGGACACCCTGATAATAAAGAATTACAATAGTCCAGCCTGAAAGTAACAAATGCATGGACTAACTTTTCAGCATCTTGCAGTTTCAGTAGTTTCCTTATCCTTGTGATGTTCCTCCTTGTGATGTTAACCAAGGTACAGTGCCAGGAGGAATGTAAGGAACTGTATGTTAGTGAAACCAAACAACCTCTCCACATAAGAATGGCACAACACAGACGTGCCACCTCTTCAGGCCAGCACTCAGCAGTCCACTTACACCTAAAGGAGAGCGGGCACTCCTTTGAGGACAGCAAAGTATGGATACTGGCCAGAGAAAACCACTGGTTTGAGAGGGGTGTCAAGGAAGCTATCCATGTCAAATTGGAAAAACCATCCTTAAACAGAGGTGGTGGGCTGAGGCACTTCCTATGACCCACGTACAATGCAGTCCTCCACTCCTTCCAACAACAAATCAAACATTCATACCATTCCAGGAGACCTGGTGACTCATGTGAGGGTGAAGTTTTAGTTACTCATGCTGTTCGTCACTAGACTCAGATCAACCACGCAAACAACAAGAGTTCCTTGCAAGGGAGAGTCAAGCAGCAGTTCAAGCTTCCTCTGTCAAGTCTGATTGTCTGCTGCTCGCTTGCCTCTTTTATTGGTGCAAACAGAATATGTTTCGAAACAGGATTTCATAACTCCTTGTCTTCTGACATCTCCCATCTTAACAAACTTCTCATATTTTGACAAACATGATACATCTGGGTGCTGGGTCCGGTTGTAAACAGCTTCAGCACTTTTGTAACACATTCACACATTCCTCTTTCCTGTCAGCATTCCTCAAACACTTAAAATCTACACATCACAGCATCTAAACGATAATAGTAATAACAACAATTCTTCTCACACTCACCACCATGTGAGCCAGCAGACAAAGGGGAGACACCTCAACCGAAACTAGGTCAACGACCCTATCAACGACCCTGCCAACGACTCTCAGGTGACCACTCAGATCATTAACATGCCAATGGTCCACAGGGGCTATATTTTCAAGCTCGGTCCCCAGTGAGTTCAGAACTGAAGAAGCCTTCTGAATAGAAGCCGAAACGTTTTCACAGAGAAGAAACACAGTCCGGTTGACAGAGAAAACTGCCTTGGATAAGGAAGGAGAAGATTTGACTGGGAGTTTTGCAAACAAATCCACTCTCTTGGTTCACCTTTGCAGGATGGACAAGCATTCTATTTAAAATTCTGACTCTATTTTCATTGTGTTATTGTTCTTTTGTTTATTTTTTGGATGTCTTTTACCTTGCTTATGTAGTTTGATAACTAGTTAGAATTCTAGAGCTGTAACAAATGTGATGCTGGCGGATGATTACACGGCTTTGATAAGAGAAGGAAAGGATGACTACTTTGTAACTGATTATGATGCTGAAACTGATGTGTGAAGAATGATATTGTTGATATTCATTCTGTTGTGATTATTGCTATGAAAATCCTGAAGAAATGTAGCACCACTCTGTGGTTTCAAATGATAAACAGGAGGGAAATGTTGGAAAAATGTACAGTAGTTATCCTATGAAACAGTTAGGCTAAGATTGTGAAGAGCGGAGACTCATTTATCCCCTCTCCCTCTCCTCTCCTCTTTCTTTACCCAGCTGGCCATCAGCAGGAGGGTCCCCCTACATGAGCCTGGTCCTGCTCAAGGTTTCTTCCTGTTAAAGGGGAGTTTTTCCTTGCCACTGTTGCTTGTCTGGGGTTAGGCCCTGGGATTCTGGAAAGCGCCTTGAAACAATTTTGATAGTAAAAGATGCTATATAAATAAAGATTGATTTGATTAGATTAGATCAGCTATGCAGACAGACATAGAAAATAAAATCTTCATGGTCATTGTTATGGCCCACTCGTGAAGTCCACAACAAATGAGGAAGACGCGCTGTTTAACATTTATTTTCTAAACCAAAAAGAAAACACGAGTATGGCAGTTGAGAATGAAAATCAATGGTGTGGGCATGTGCCTGGATGAAGTGAGTAAAGGGGTGAGGTATGTTGTAGGTGCAAAAGCCAATAATTCACCAAGAGGCAAAGCAGCTGGGCACGTGAGATGGAGTTGCAGAGGTAGAAGAAAAAGCCTCAGAATACTGGATCAGGTGGAGCTATATAACCTGCAGATCACTGGCCAGGTGCTCCAATTAGGTTAGCCCTACCCTGCTGGAAACGTGCGAACCACAAACAGTGGTTGTTATTATCTGATTATCCACTGTTTTCCACTGAATAAAAGAAGCATGCAAGAGGCAGGTTGGGATTTGGCGTGAGCTGTTACAGTTTGACTGTGAACAAGCTACCTTCTCCCCCTTGCAAGTAAAATCTACACTGGCTCAGGATGTGTTTTCTGTCTGATCCAGGCTATATCTGACACCTTCATAGAATGTAAGCATATACCAGCTGTTATTTTTCATGAAGGTTCCACTATATGGGATCACTTACTGTAGAAGTATTCTTGTTTTCCATGTAAACTTGTAATAACTGAATAGAAATTATAGCAAATTATCAGGACAAGATGTTTTTCAAACTTGGACTTAAAAAAAACCACACACACTTTTGCAGCCTTTTTAGCTGTTAATATTTTAAAGTAATCCAAAGAGATTTCACTCCATCCTTCCTAGTGAATCTCCCACAAAGTGGATTGGAAAAGGTTTTCTAAAAATCAATTGGCCTTATAAAACAATTGACTTGGTTTAGCAGCTTTACCAGGAGAATGATGTCTAGGACTGACAGTTGTTGACAATAGGCCTTTTAAATTTTAAAATCATCTGCTAAATTTTATTCACTTGAGAAATTGGTAATGCAACTTGAATGTTGCAGGTAGCTGCTGTATCACATCTGACCATGTTTGTGCACACTGGTGCATTCAGTTGAGTTCTGAATGGGGCTTGTGTGACAGGGTGATTGAAGGCAAATATTGACTTTTGGCTTAGCTTGGCTTCTCCAAAGCTGCTCTCATATCTGTGATCTGTCAATTTACTTGAGTCAATAGCTGTGTTTACTAAATGATGAATACCTTCTCATCATTTCTCTGATACACATTAAACATGATGCTCCATGACCAGAACTATAACAGCAATAACAATAAAAAATAATAATAGTAGATTGATCATGTTATTATAGGAATCCAGATACAAATGCAGGTTTGAATTTGAATACATCATAATGGAGCATGTTTGTATTATTTAAGATCTTCTCCTAAATTATTATCATATCTTGGCTGTCACCGCCCTATTAGAGCCAGGCTCAGACATTCCACGATGAAAAAGTGCAGCAGACTCTTGCAGTTAGTTGGAGACAGGAAACAGATGCATGATTTCATTCACCATCTGGCTTTTAGAGTTCGTACTATGTTGGAGCACTGACGTGATTAGATTAGAGATTTTATTTGTACGGGTGAGGGAGACATGAAGGAACTGTAAAAAGTATATTTGACAAATTCTGCAGAGATTCTCTTTCATGGAATTCAAAACAACAGGCAGAATAAAGTGCAGTGTTATCAACAATGTTATCCTCCTTTGATAATATTGTTAACAAGTGCAACATCCTTAGTTAATATTCTAATGTATGTGGAAATAAGTTACTGTTATTCTCTCTTCTGCTGAAGTAAAAAGCATCTATGACAGATGTGCTGTTAAGCTGATACCAGAGGCATTGGGTGGACCCTCAAGGTGAACACAGTTCTTCAACCGCTCAGTGTTTGCCGATATCTATTTAATTTTCAATGTATTCAATCCGCAATTTGCTGGAATGAAGCCTTTGTATCATGTTTGTATTGTGTTTCACACTATTTGTTCTCCTGCTCTGTTGCATAAGTCAGGGAGGCACGCACCTGTGATACAATGCTATAAATTATATTTACAGAACTAGAATAATACAATCTGTATTTGTTCTGTCACCATTTCCTGCTCCTTTCTGCAACCATCCCAGCTGTGCCTGGAAAGCCTATTTTTTGTCTCTTTTTTGTTTGTTTGGTGTTCTTGCTTGTCATGTCACATATAAGGATAAGTTAGTGGAATTAGCATCTCAAGACTGAGGATTTGGAATTCACAGTTATGAAATAAAAAGACATTGTCATATTTTTTCTTTTTTGTCATTGAGCAAATGCTCATTGCTGATGATATAATCAGATTTTACTCCATTTCTCAGGGGCAACAACTTTGCCCTGAAGTCTTAACTGCCTGGCTTTTGTTCCCACACTGATGATTCAGCTCATGAAATGGCATCAAACTGACGATTTATCAGCTTCACTAATCTGCCCCCATTATCTGGTTCTATTCCAACTTTGCAACTGTTCACATTATCACAAGGGGAAAACCATGTTTTTACCATGCCTGCATCAGCGAGCAGGTCGCATTCTGAAATTATATTGGAGCATCAGAATGTTAAGGTAACCTGATCACAAACTGTCATAACAAATGGAATAGTAAAGATTTGTTCACTGCTAATTTT
The DNA here is from genome assembly GCF_901000725.2 of Takifugu rubripes. Lineage (NCBI taxonomy): Eukaryota > Metazoa > Chordata > Actinopteri > Tetraodontiformes > Tetraodontidae > Takifugu > Takifugu rubripes. Next base: position 5,373,986 of record NC_042303.1, on the reverse strand, counting down.
CAAAGGGAACGTATTTAAATGGGGATCAGTTTTCCAATGTATAACTGACTATTTAGTTCAGCTGTTTCAATTAATAGAGTTGTAGATGCACCATAACTGCAGATAATTCTGATTCAGTGAAAAACTCGTTTCCAAATGGACCACAACCCAATTATACCTGCAGAACAGTTAGAAAAGCCATCATAACACAGTGGCTGACAGTGTGATATTCACTCTCCCAGTAACTCTTAACCCTATAAAGCCTGACACATCAAAAAATAGCCAGAAAATTCTAATTTTTTGGAAATTAGATGTTTATTGAACCTTTTAACAAAATCCCAAATTTTTTTTGATTTTGTTTATGACATTTTTTTTGTATCAAATATGATACATTAGGCGATTTCGGCAACTTTTAGCTCACGACTATGTTAACTTTAGACACAAAAACAAAGTTTGCCCATAACATTTTGACAATATAGAACATGAACAACAACATTTTTCTCTTTGGTTTTTTTGCATAGCACTTTTTAGCACAAGAGGCACACTGCAGCCTCTTTTACGGGGTGGTGTTGGAGTTGTTTCTGGAGAGGACAGTGGTCTGCCACACTTGATTTTGGTTTAGAAAAAAGAGACGTCTCAGAATCTCGCGTATCAAATATGATACAAGCGGCTTTAAAGGGTTAAAGGATATGGATGTTTATTGACTTTGCTAAGACAAACTCAGGTGGGTCAAGGACACCTGTTGACGGTCAGGACACCTGCATAACAATTCCTCGTTTCAAGACATCAGTGCACCAAGCAAGGCTTTGTGTGCGATATCCAGTCCGTTGCTTCCTTTCGCTCATTGTCTTTCAACCATGAAACTGTTTTTCTTGTGTCACAGAAAAAGTCAAAAGCGAGTTGAAGAAACTGCCATGCAAATTTCAGTGACAGGTTAAGCTGAAAGCAAATGCCTTTTTTCCCCCTCCGGTAAAGTACTCTAAGGATTTCACTTGCACAGATTATTAGGGTGCAATTTGTGTTTGCAATGATGCAATTTAACTGTGGCACTACGTGATTAGAGTGCAAAAAAAAATGAAACATCAAAGGTGACATTTTATTCTCGTGAAAAAAGGGTGTCGTCAACTGAAGTTTGATTTGGTGTGTGTTTAAACACAGAAGTCAGAAGTCTTGACGCAGTTTGTGCATGCCCTTTCTGGAACTGACAAATTAGTATTCTGTTCACCCAGGCTATTGATGTTTTACTCCTGGAGAAGAGACAAAATTACTTAGAAAGACCAATGAAATTTAGAACTAACCAGTAGTTAGCACCGTACATTCACAGTAGAATTAGAAATGGCTTCACTGCTGTTCTCCCAGTTGCTATGACAAAGCCAGACGTTTCAAACTTACAATGGACCATTTTACCAACACATTAAGTTTCACAAGGGCAACAGTGATGAAAGTTTGTTCATCTGTGCAAACATCAATATTAAAAAATGTGTTGATAAAATCTTTGCGTGCCAATTTCTCTGTCTCTCTGTCTATCTGTTTCTCTGTCTGCCTGCCTGCCTGCCTGCCTGCCTGCCTGCCTGCCTATCTATCTATCTATCTATCTATCTATCTATCTATCTATCTATCTATCTATCTATCTATCTATCTATCTATCTATCTATCTATCTATCTATCTATCCACACGTGTATAGTATAGTATAGTATAGTATAGTATAGTATAGTATAGTATAGTATAGTATAGTAAGCAAAGGAAGTTTTATATTTGAAATGTAATAAGTTCAGTTTATTGTATACATCACAGTTTTACATTATTTCTATTTTCAATGATGTCCCAAAAATAAATTGACATCTGATATCCATTCAAGTTTCTGCCTCTGCTTGGGTAAGTCATAATTAATCTTTGTGATGCAGATCTGGCACAAATAAAATATAATCAACTGGTTTTGTTTGATGATTTTCTTAACAAATGAAACATGATTGTTTTCTTTGTTTCTTGTGTTGCGGCAAAAGTTAGACTATTTGAACATCTGCATCTGATATCTAATATTACCTGGCATCCATTTACTAACAACATGCACGTTTATTTTGATTTATGTTTGGGCTTCCACTTGCAGATGTCATTTTCAATTAACATAAGTACAAATTAATAATTCCTCATCATTTTTTTCATTATTATTTCAAAATCATCATTAAAAAATATAGTATAGTTCATTATCACCGGAGGAATGTCAATTGTAAAATAAAAGTAGGCAGCTTATATACAATCTTTAGCCTCTGGAAGGTTGCACACACACACACACACACACACACACACACACACACACACACACACACAGGGATGTGTGCATAAGTAAACAGGGCAGCCCTATAAATATAAATTGCAGTCAATGGTGCTGGAATTCCATTGCTCATTCCCTTTCCCTCATCTCTGCTCTGTACACACCCCCAGCAGGTGCTATCACTTGGGGTTTAGTTTACAGTTGTGCTTTAGGCTGTCACTTTCAGGTTAATTGCACTAGAGGACTGACCCTTAAACTCTGAAGCACGCAGCAAGTTTGGGACAGAGTGAATTGGTCTTCTTCCTTCCTTCCTACCTGGCTGCCTGGCTGCCAGTTTGCCTGCCTGCACCTCTGGCCTCAGGTAACACCTCCATGAATTAGCTTACCTTTCTTCAACTTGAATAGACATGGCATCAAGTCAGATCTCCGCTTGTTCCCTGTGTGATGTGTATCTTTAAAAAAATAAACTAAAGAACTGGGTTTTTTTTTTGGGGGGGGGGGGGTTCTTGGTGGGGGTCAGGGGGGATTGGTTTGAGGCAGTTGGAGAGTGATGTTTCGTTGGCCGATTTTCTCAAAATCCATGTTGTAGACATGAAGATATACAACTTGCACATTAACATAATTTATCATCCCATCTTGAGCAGAAAATTTATAATTTTAGGCCTATTTATTATAACTTTATAGTTAATCTGTTTGTGATCTTTCAGATACAGATTAAAACAAAATGATTGCTACTTAAAATGTTTATTTGGGGTTTATTTTACTTCATCGCAGTTATTTATAGTATAATCTTACAAATAATTATACAATAAAGGCATATCAGACAATTAAATGATTGATAATTATTCAGCATAATCTCAAGCTTTACTCAACGTTGTAATAACTGAGCTCTCTGTAGTTTTGTCATTCCAGGCTGCTTTTGTGATTTTAATAAAGTAGGTTTCATACAGAAGAATAAAAAGAAAAAAGGGTCCAGAAAAAAGGTTTGGAAGGATTTCATAATTACATTGCCTAAATTGGCATCCACTGAATGTGGATTATCTTCCTGACTCAGCATAAAGCAAAAATCATCATAAGGGGTAACCAAAGCAAACCAACTCCACTATCTTTTGATTTTTTTGTGCATTAGTATTTGAAATTCCTTTTCAATTCACCTATTCATGCTTCAATATATTTATTGAGAGCATCCATGGAGTTTATATGTAAGTTTTAAGGTGACACCATTTCTGAAGATCATCTACAGTTTTTGTGCAGCAACACATCTTTAATTATATTTTCTGACCACTGTGAGATTTGCATAATATCAGAGACTAACAGTAATAACAGTTTATACAACTAATACAACCGATGTTGTGACAGCTGCCATCAACAGTTAAAGAACAATAGAAAAGACAGAATACATAAAAGATGCAATAATTTGTTTGGCCAAAGCTTATAATGTGAACAATGCACAACTGTGAATATGAGAGGGGATCTATGGCAGCAATTACCAGATCCTAATAACTTCCTGCTATCCTCAGTCTCCCCCCACCCAGCATTGGTAATATTGAGGGAACAACATGTAGATGAGGTCTTTTTTACTTTTCTCTGGAACAATGACATCCATAGCTTGACCAATTTTCCCATGAGAGACAATAACAAGGAAAGAGTCTCTCTTTTATGTGCACAGAGCAAACACTCCTTTAACACTGCACTCTAACACACACACACACACACACAAACACACACACACACACACACACACACACAAGCTTTAAAAAAATAAGAAAAAACTACAACAGCAAGATCTTATTTAATAATATTAGTTTTAAGAACAAAATAAAAACATGGTTTAGAGTAACTGTGGTGAACAATCTGTTTCCCAGGGTGGACGTCTGTACAGAGGGACTCCAAAACCTGACTTTGCTGAGTAAATGGCTCTAATACTCCTGAAATGAATATCAGCATCTTGACCAAACTCATTTAGAGATCAGTCAGGGTCTTAATCCCTCTCTGCAGGGGTATGTGTTTGTGTCTTTTTCTTGTGCCCCTTCTTCCTTTTGGAATAAGGTAATATGGCTAAATTTGCTTTGCTAATGGGCTTAACGCAAGCTGTTACAGAGCAGAGTTAACACACAGCAGCTGCGCAGGCTGGATGCCAATGCCTTTTAATCTGACTCCTGAGTCTTGACGGGGTGGGAGGGAGATGTGGGTTAGAGTTTACCAGAATTTGCGAGATAAAAGGAATGCTGGTGGTGGTTTTCCAGTGGGGGAGCTGAAGACTAAAGAGACTTTGATGGAAAGCTCTCTCATAATAGAAAGATAAGTTAAGTTTGGAGAGAAATGATTTTGGTTATTAATTTTGTTACATTTTGGATTAAGCTAATTTGAAACTAAAAATAGCCATAGTAAAATAAAAACTACAACATAGCTTGTCTCAAATATATATTTATTATTTGCACCACTTATTTGTCTTATTTTTCTCTCTACCTATTTTAAAGCCATATCCTTTATGAATGAATTTATAGGGAATCGAGCTGCCTCACACAAATAGTAAATCATTCCAATCACAGTAGTGTAGATATGTATGACACAGGTTGCTCTGATTGCAACAAAATAATTTGCTATCAAAGTGGTTCAGTTAAGCTCTCAATGCTGTAAATATTTTGTCGATATTTCACTGTCAAACTTTGCAAAATGTGCATCCAAGTCATCAATCTGTACTTTTTTTTGGCACACTTTATTATGAGTACTAGGCAGGCTAGCATGGTATTTCATTGAGTTGAGGTGGGCACAATTACAGTCTGTTGACTGGTCAGCAGACAATTGAAACTGCTCTGCAATGACATAATAAAAAGCATCAAAATGCCAACTGTGTGGAAACTGCATAGATTAATTTCTGTTAATTGTACTGGGGTCTTCTTAAGTAAGTGTGTTAGGGGTGCTGTGCTGTGCAGGAATAATGGCACTATTTACAGTTCTTGAAGGTGCATTCTTTAACTACCAGCCTGCACAGCCTGTATTGGAAATGCAAGCTAAAGTATATATTTCTTTTCAAAATGCACACAGGCTATGTTGTGGTTAGCCACCTAACACATAGCCTGCCACATACACATAGGTATTTCTGGGGTCCTCTCTTGTGCTACTTTTGAATGATTTTTGCTCCAGGATACTGAGCTGTGCCATCTTACACATTTTATATGACTTTCTTTGCGACTTGACAAATATTGCCTCTCACTGAACATGTGCTCTGTAGGAGCACACTTCCTTTACAGTGGCATCAGTCCTAGCCACTGATAACAGAGTGTGTGCACCAGTGGTGTGCCTCCCCATATACCAGCTGTGGCAGCAGCTATGTATGAGTGCCATATGTGAGTTCTCACTAGGATTACGACACTTGCGCTACACCTGACGTCCATAAATGACGGTCATTTCCTCAAGATAAAGCTGCACACTTGTGTCTTTTTAAGTAAACACCTTGGTTCCTTTCAAACACTCAGTTCACCACATTATCTGACTTGATTAAAAAAACTCCAGCTGACAGTGGAGACAGAGAACTCCGGAGACTCTGAAAGGCGAGGCAGGCGGCAGAGGTCTCAATACCAGTCACCTACCCCCAAAGACTTCAGTCATTCTGGGCCACTGACCCACAAATAAGAGACTCAGTCAAATCCATTTTGCCCCACACCTATCAGCGCTGGGTGGGTTTTTACCCTTGAGGGTCATTTCACAAGCATTTCCATTAGCCATGGGGTTTTTAAAGACCCTTGAACAGAAGTCATCACAATTCTGCTGGTGGAACTCTTCACAATAGTCCTTCTGAAATAGCTACAGCTTCTTTAATGGAGTTTCTGACTCAACTAACCCTTTTACTGGATTAAAACTGAGAGAAAAGGTAGTGTACTTGATTCTTTATTACTGCAGTTTAAAACTCACGATTTTGTACTCCTAAGTGTCTATGAGCACGGTGCTGCTCATTGATTGGATGTATTTGGTGTGTACTTTTATTCTAAAGCATTGATTTCTTTGTATTTATTCATTAGATTATTTTTCCTTGCATTTGCCTAATGTTTTCTTGTTATAGATTACAGCCAATCCAGTATATTCCAATATTGCATTATGACTTGCAGCACAAATTGTGCTGTTTGTGTTTTAGACCTAGCATTTGGTTTATTCATTTAGTTATTTTTCAACATTTTCACTGGCTGAAAGCCTTAAAGATTATATCTGAAATTTTTTATGACTGCCTACATTTGTTGCCAAGGTAATTCAAAACATAATGTAGCAATGTCAATCACCTAAAATGTAATCAGATTTTTCATATGATTGAATTTCACTTTTAAAAAAATCAATGTACACTGTGGGACTAATTTTCTCAACGTGCCCTTGTCTCAGTCATGTCAAATCCAGTTGGCAGTTTATCACAAAGCATGGTATATGAACCGCGGCTTGGGATGACCGATGAATCCCTCACCGTCATGGAGCGAAGCAGGACTTCTGGAGAACCCTGGGATCCAGAGGAGAGCAAACCCAACATGGAAACTTTAGAACGTGGGGTGCCTGGGCTTTACCTCTCGTGCTTTGACATGCTGCTCACTGAAGATACCACCTGGCTCGTGAAAGTCTCAGATTCCTCTCAAACACTGACTCTCCCCATGGCACGCATGGCACCCCAGGACGAACCAGAACAGTGCCCTGTCATCGACAGCCAGGAGCAGGGCCTCTCTCCTGGGTTGGAAGGCCAGGAGGAGCGCTCCCTGGAGCAGGTGCAGAGCTTGGTGGTAGGAGAAGTGCTGAAGGACATTGAAACGGCCTGCAAATTGTTGAATATCACCCCAGGTAGGCCAGAATCTACCTCTCTATTCATTTAAAGCACAGAAATTATTTTCATGTCATAAAATGTTGCTGGTTTTAAGTGATGAGATACCGAGGGATATTTGACCTTCCAGTGGTTGTTTCCAATGTCATCTCATCATTTTGTGGCTAGTCCAGAAAACAAGAAAGATGATATAAATCATATCTTTAATGAAACACAGGCTGTTTGCCTGCTCCAGGATCTGTATAATCCTGACATTTAAATGAGGACTCCTGGATTGTTACAGTGATCGCTCTGTCTTGCTATCAAACGTGTACACAGTCTTAAGGGCGAGGTCTCCTCCTTGCAAAGCAAACAGAGTAAGCATTAGCCATTGTGAGCCTTTTGGCTATCATAAACCTAAGCAATCCTCAGTCATCTGTACTGCTGATCAGAGTTATGGTGGCATAAAAGCACGATTACCTTGTGCTGACAATATACATTTAATCTAAATTCAAGAGGCAGAACATAATTTATTCTGTGAAAACATGAAATAAACGGACAACTGAACCAACTGGACTGTAGGTCACTTCAACAAGTGCATTGTAATGAATCAGCTCACTGTAAGGAAACTTTCTCTATTATTGTTTTATTTTGTAGATCCTGTCGAGTGGAACACGGGGAATGTACAGAAGTGGCTGCTGTGGACTGAACATCTGTACCGGCTGCCCCACGCAGGGAAGGCCTTCCAAGATTTAACAGGAAAAGATCTATGTGCCATGAGTGAAGAGGAATTTCACCAGCGTTCACCACAGTGTGGAGACACACTACATGCACATCTGGATATATGGAAGTCAGGTGTGTTTGAAAATTTATTGAAACTTTGATTATTGTGTGTGCTTAGAAACAGTGTCAATGAACAAAGCTGCTCAATTAGAATGAATTTGAATTCATCTTTATTTATATAGCACTGGTTAAAGACAGGCAGGCAGGCAGGCAGGCAGGCAGGCAGGCAGGCAGGCAGGCAGGCAGGCAGGCAGGCAGGCAGGCAGGCAGGCAGGCAGGCAGGCAGGCAGGCAGGCAGGCAGGCAGGCAGGCAGGCAGGCAGGCAGGCAGGCAGGCAGGCAGGCAGGCAGGCAGGCAGGCAGGCAGGCAGGCAGGCAGGCAGGCAGGCAGGCAGGCAGGCAGGCAGGCAGGCAGGCAGGCAGGCAGGCAGGCAGGCAGGCAGGCAGGCAGGCAGGCAGGCAGGCAGGCAGGCAGGCAGGCAGGCAGGCAGGCAGGCAGGCAGGCAGGCAGGCAGGCAGGCAGGCAGGCAGGCAGGCAGGCAGGCAGATCGGTGTTTGAGCAGTACCAATTCATTCATTTAAAATAATCTCTACACATTGTTATTAGCAGCTGCCTGGATGAAAGAGAGATGTTCAACTGGAGATGAAAAAACACACGGTACGTTTGGAAGACATCTTCCATTTGGTAGAAAATCTTATCATTCTCAAAGCATGGTGAATGCACACTATGGTTCAAATTAATTTAATATATTTGGCATAGCTGATGAGGAGCTTTGGTCTGAGGCAGATTCTTCCTGTTCCGGTCAGCCCATTCATCTGTGGCAGTTCCTCAGAGAACTTTTACAGAAACCCCACAACTATGGACGCTGTATTCGCTGGCTTAACAAAGACAAAGGTATCTCATCTCCTCATATTTACATTTTTAAAATAGATGTAAAAAATAGAAATACTGATGTTATTCTTGGTATAAATTTAGATTCAAATATGGGATTAATTTAAACTGTGTAATACAAATTCCTTTGTTTTGTTTTTTTAGTTTACTTGTAAGAATATGTCTAAAATCTAAAAAGTTTAAGAAGAAAATACCTCATAAAGGAAATATTGCATTGTGCAGCATAACATATAAAATACCGTGTGTAAGATAACCTCCTTGGCCAAGGTAAATAGCAACTATAAGAACTTATGTTTCCTTGTTCTGAATATCCACTGTTTTCTTTTTCCATCAGGTATTTTTAAAATTGAAGACTCCGCTCATGTTGCAAGACTATGGGGGCTGCGAAAGAATCGACCTGCCATGAACTATGACAAGTTGAGCCGGTCCATACGCCAATACTATAAGAAGGGGATCATCCGCAAGCCTGACGTGTCCCAGAGACTGGTCTACCAATTTGTGCACCCAGTGTGAGGCAGGGCAGTATTGGGAGGTGTGCTGTGAGGTTATAAACCTCATCCAGCAAAGTAAACTAGCTGTCATGCACTAAGAACACCTAAGCCTTACGTGAAAATGCGTCATGAGACACATGCACTGACCAACCCCATTGGTACACATTTCTGTTTTCAGTGAAGGGAAAGTTGTGTGAAATTATTTGTGCATGAGAGGCGACAACCCAGTGTTACTGTTGGGGCTTTGTTTTCCTACTGCAGAATAAAACAACCATCCACCGTAAAGATAAATGCACTGTATTTTCATTTGCATGATCTGCCTCTTCTTTTTCCATTATATGTGATTTTTCAAATATTCCTTGGTGATCTGTTCACATTCAGATGGATATTTCAGAGAAAACATTTCATGAAGCATTTCGATCATCTTATCATTCCACTTTATGCTCATTTGCGTGCACAAGGATTTTCTGTCGCAGTCATACATGTGGTTAACACTGTTTTTGTTCTTCTTTGGGTTTGGCCCTGGCCGTTATATACACATAATCATACGAGATGGTTGTTTTTTTTAACTGCACTATGAATATAAAGAGACTGGTAGTTTGCTGTATCTAGTCCAACTGTATCAACAACGACAGTTAAATGTAATTTTTTTTAATAAAGTGTATATTGGCAAAATTACAGCCTATGTCATCAAGGAGCTGCATTGTGGAAACTGAAGTACTGCCTCTTATTATGTACCCCAAGTGCATCCCCTATTGTTTAAACAGCTTAAGAGGCAGGAACAAAATCATTAGATACCCTGGTTTTTATAAACAATAGTTTGCAATAGTTTATAAATAATAGTTTGCCTGCTATTATTCTGTTTTCATAATTCCCAGCTGGTTTTGAGACAACGCCGAGTGTAGCACGTGCCAGACGGGGAAGATGCAGGAACAAAGGATTTAAGATGTCAAACTGGGGGTGCAATTATGCTGTATGGTTTTTGCAATAATCCTGATGGAACTGCAGATTAAAAACAGCAGTGAAGCGGTAACAAGTTTGAGAACACGAGAAAGTGCTGACTGGTAAAGCAAACAACCGTAAGGACTGTGCAGTATGTTTGATCAGCCTCACCTCATGCTTCCCTTTAGCAGCAGTTTGTATTTCAGACCCTCTCTATGGCCGTAATCCAGTTGGAATCAATTTCAGGTTTTTTTCTGTTTTCACATTTTCATCTGTTTTCAGCTGGTCCCTTGTCAGATTTCAGACAACCAGTCCACTGTATTTTGCAGGCATGTTTGACTATTTAAATGTTTTTCCAGACCTTTTTAGTGATGTCACAGGTTCACCTAAATGTTCTCTAACCAACGATGACCTTGCAAAGTTTATTCACTATGCTAGACAGCATTAAAAGGGGGAAACAATGAGAGGAAAAGTTAAGTCCTAGTAGAGTCTTATCCTCATTGGGGCTTCAACAGGAAGTACCTGTCAATGAGGCGCCTGCGTTGGTTCACTCTCAGGTGAACAAGACCAGGCAACAGTGCTAGATACCGCAACCCAAACACTGATAAGTATATAAGTAGACTAATTTATGCTTCTATAGACATGTGCTACAGATGGGATGGTTGAGCTCATCTTTTTATTTCTTTTCTCTGTATTCTATTCAGTTTTGGCAGGATTTGATTCAGAAATTCCAAACATGCAGATATAAATTTTTCAGTACTGCAACATTGTAGTTTGTAATATAATGATGCACAAATTGCCTGTGCTACATGCAATTGATCTGTCATTTGTCATATTTCATTTAGAACACAGAAGCTTACTGCTTAATCATTCTCAAGTGTCCTCCTTAATGTCTGATTTTAATTCACACAAAACCCTGAAGGAAAACCGAAGATTTACAATGAAACTCATGTCTCATGTTAACTAAAAGGCCTCTTGTCCAGGGTCCAGTATTCAATTCATTTGAGGTGCATGTGTGTTCTTGCATTTGCTAGTACCACAATATACATTCTACTAGCAAACTGAGAACATTATTGAGAAGTGAGCAACTGGTCCTCATAATCCTAAGGGAATGTGTGGTTAATTGAGGTTAATTGAGATTTGAGATTTGAGAGAATTGATCCTGCAGTACTTGCTAAGAAAATAGTGAGCTGAGCGGGGGCTTGTGCTGCTCTCTTGTGGCCAAATCTGTTACAAGGTTTAAGTGCACCTCATTTAGACTACCGGTACATCTTTCTATATAAATATGATAAGGATTATAAGAAGGGAAAAAAGAACTTCCATACCCTCACTTTACTATGCAGACAGTCGTGGTCTCATTTAAATTATTTGCACTGATGGGCCAGAAGATACATTGTTTTAAAATGATTATCTATCTAGTACCTTTTGGCTTTTATGGCATTTCTTACAATGAAAATATCTTTGGACTTATGGATTTGTTTACTGTTTTATTACCCTTCTGATGATACTTTATTTTTACTTATTTTGATACCTGGGCATTAGTGGGATTTCCTTGATATCATCTTTAGATGACATGCATGTCAGGCCTAAGATATTCTGTATCAATTCTTTGTTGATTTCAGTATGATTCTTGGATTTTAAATGAAATATTACTTTCAGAAAATGCAACATTGGTTTGTAGAAATATGGAAGAAAATTACTCTGCCTAAAAACTGAACTTCTTTGCTCCAGCTGAAAATGTAGCACTCTCATCAATATTTCAGAGGCAAATATCCTGCCTGCTTAATTATGCAGCATTTGTTGCGGCTTTCTCTATCTGTGCAGGACAACAGTAATCAGGGTGTCCAATTTCACCAATGCGCATGGTAACCATGAATAAAAGACCTCTGTATCATGCGCAGCGCTGCCACAGGCGCTCCCACTATCTCTGTGCATTCAAGCTCAATAGATACGTTTTTGTGCTGACAAATCTGTGAAATGGCCCTGCTACTACAGTATACGTTCACCAATAATATATCAATATGGCTGAAATGAATTTGGATCCCTTGTGATCACTTTGATCACCATGCACATGAATACAGAAAAAAGGGGGGGGGGCATCTGATCATAGCTAAAATGAAATAGTTATCTGGCAAGGCTTTTTCTAGTTTTTTTCTAGGGTTTTTTCTAATATATACAGTTTTACTGTACAGTTTTACTGTATATATTAGGTTTTCAATTAAATAAAAACAAGGAAGCTAGCGCAACACACCTGTTGGATACAAAAGATTTCCATCTCAACTGCTTCTCTGAACTAAATATCAGATTGCCACCAGCACTTGGTTAGTTTAGCACATCCTTTTCCAGAGAGATGTAACATATTAGCAAATTTGAACAGTACTGATATGTTACATCGCTCATTACATTACATAGGATACAAACAAAATATTATCAGTATGTTACATCTCGCTTGAAAAACATTAGCAAACTTGAGCCGTGCTGTGGGTTCTAGTTCTTTAGCTTTACTAAGCCATCTGCTTTATATGTGTGTGTGTGGGGGGGCATCTTTCACTTGAAAAAATACACAAATTTTACACTTAAAGAAATATAGTTTTGCAATTTTGCAAATAAATGCTAAGGAACTGTTTAAATTTCAGTTCTTTTTTAATACACCTGCTAAACCCATATAAAACACCAGAAGCTACGACTACATACATGTTGTAAAGTGCATGAATGTAGGGTAACTCCCGAATGAACTTATTTCCTGTAAAAACAGAGCGGTATTTATGTAAAGAATCAATCTAAAAAGCACCTTTCTTAAAATAATTCTATTTACTAAACATGTATTTCACTAAAAATGTACTGTCCACAAGCCCAAGAGGGAAGAGCGGTAGAAGATGGATGGATGGATGGATGGATGGATGGATGGATGGATGGATGGATGGATGGATGGATGGATGGATGGATGGATGGATGGATGGATGATGGATGGATGGATGGATGGATGGATGGATGGAAAACAATGTATTTGAGGAAAAATGTTTTAAAAAAGATTCAATTGTACATGAAACTTTAAATACATAGCTCAGTCGCCATGCATAACTTTTCAGAACATCATAATATTGATATAAGCCAGAGTATCTGAAGATGATCTGTTGAATTCCCTCATCTCCCAGATGAGTGATGATGAAAGATTGTCCCGGCAGAAGGAAGGGGAAGATTTGCATTTTTATCTCAAGATGTTATTGTCGCTGCGTTGTTCAGTCCGATGAGACAAGCTGGAAAGTTTAGATCAGCTCCACGTAATTGGCTGGGTAAAGACCTAGCTTACCATTGTCTAGACGACCTTTACACCAGCCCTGTTCATCCTCATCCTCCAGCTTGGTCAGCTCATCTCCTTTACAGGTCAAAGGAAAAACACAAACACAAATCAGTATACTAGAGGGTCGATGTCAATAAAAACATTAAAGAACTTTAAATACAATATTGAATTTCTTCTTTGTCCTAATTTTATGCCTTATGTGCAGTTCAATTCATTCTTGCATCCTCCAAATTCCCTCCTCATTTAGTCAGACCCAAATTTACAAAGAAAATAGTAGAATGTAGACAGATCCACAAATCACTAGTGCACTAATATTCATGGAACATGCTGACAATTAGCTTTGGAGAAAAATTAAATGATTCCGTAAACGTGAACTATCCAATCCTGCATGGTTGCAGTGCTGTTTCATTTTTATCTCAAATTGTTATTTGATTATTAATTGTTAATTGTTAGTCTCAGAAATCACAGGGGTCGTAAACATCAGAAGGCATCTAGCGGCACAGTCAACACAAAGCAAACCACATACAGACAATCATGTGAGATGGTTGGGGCAGTGGGGGTTAATGTACCTGCAGATATTGTTGTTTAGTATCAGACTAGAAAGCAGGATAGTATCAAAATTTTCTAACAACTCAAGAGATATATTCTGGAAAATGGCCACAGTATGGACACAAGAAAAAAACCCTAATGTGACTAGATGACAAGGAGATGAGAAATTCAGAAGGAATGAACAAAGACCAGCATTTACGTTGGAGAATCCAATCAAATGTGGTAAAAACCAAGCCTGCAGAAAGGCTTCCAGGCTGATGCAGTTGAGATGTTCTTAATAGACAGGTAGGTAAGTTTAGCTCAGCTATCTTAGCAAGGTTAGCGTAGCACAGATGACTTTTGATTTCAATACACGCTCATGACAGTCACGGAAACATTGGGTGAGTGGCAAGCTTGGTCTGTGTGTTTGGTTTCTAAGAAGAATTCAGGTCTCCCTCTCACCTGCTCTGAAGCTGAGTTCATCCTGCTCCTGGCCTTCATAGTGGTAGAGTGCCCTGACTCTCACGCCTCTGTGCACGTCTTCATTGAAGGGGTTAAAACCTCCATTCGTGTCTTCGTGTGCATAGGCTGTGTATGTCTGGTTCTGCTCATAACTGCTGATGCTGCAAAATGCGTTTTGCGCAGAAGAAATGTTTCATGTGCTGAGAGCGTCATTGCCAATGTGAATAACTATTTCTCCTATTGCCACTCCTTATTGTACAACAATATCATCTCAAAGAAATACAACAATTGTAATTACCATATATATATTTGAATAGAATTAATGAAAAATAACAATCACAACAGTTTGCAATCGACACAAACACAAAAAGCTGTGCGCCGTACGTTTAAATTCATCAGTGTTCAGCTTCACCTTTTTTGGTCTCCACTTGGACAGTGACCAACTGCTGACATCACGTTAGTAAGCATGACTCCATCACTGCCCTTCTTTGACCTTTCTTTCTTTGAGATGCTGTGAGTGAGGTCGGGGTTATATTCCTGAAATAAAATATGTTATGTTTTGTACAACTCTTCATAGAGGACTGTTTGGTTAATAATGTGGAGCGCATTCACTCTGCAAAATGCTGAGCTGACTAAACGGGAAATATTATAAACATAAGCATATTAATAAAACTTTTGACTGCAGAACCTTTTTTTTTTACTCAGATCACAAGAACTTAATCCAGATTAGCAGAAACACACACCCATAACACACAACATACAGTTTTTGTCAAAGCTTAGTTAGAGAGCAGATGAAAATCTATTTTCTGCATTTATTGAGTCTGGAGTGATCAAGCTATGTAATTTTTCTACCTCAAAGTGTGGCCAGTTCATGTGCATGCCAGGGCCGTGGATGTTGAAGAACCACTTCAAATCTTCCTGTGGGCTGGCTGATGTGACTGTAGATTCGAGCTCTCTGTAGACATTTGTCAAACTGTGAGAAAACAATAAGCTGTTAATGTCGGTGCATTAAACTGCCTGATGAGTCTTGTTCTTCTAAGTGTTCCTGAAACCTTTGATCCTCTGTTAGATTGAGGTGGTGTTTCACATCCAACAGCACCTCCCTAAAGAAATGCAGCCTCTTCTCTTCAAACTGCTGGCACTGGTCGAACACCTGCTCCATGTTCTCATTGTAGGGTTGAGTGCACTTGTTCAGCTCGTCCAGGACCTTCACATACTTTTCTTTGGCCTAAGTTGTAAGATAATATTTTATAATCAGCTAACAGTTAGCAGTGCTACACTAGCATGTCTGATGACTCACAAGCACGTTCAATCCTGAAGAGTTAGCTCTACATCTTGTCATGTTGGGCAGGAAATAGCATTCTTACCTTCTCACTCTCCTGTTTGCATTTGTCTAATTTGTCGTTGAGTCTTTTCTGCTGGTCAGCCGTCACAGAGGCTTCTTCCTTACTGTTGGCTTCTCTGACAGATGCCACCTTCTCATCCTTGCAGGCCATGTGGTAGGACTTCTTGGCAGCTTCGAGCTATAGAAAGAGTACCATTTAGTACAACATATCTGCTGTGTGGTACTTGGCCTAATTATCAGTATAGGGCATAAAGGCACCCTCTCTTACCTCTTTCAGCTTTTTAGCCCAGGGTTTTTGGGCTTTCTTGAAGCCCTCGTCTGCCTCTCTGGTTTCTTTGAATCCTCCCATCATTTGTTTGTGATATGTCTCTTTTTGCCAGTTCTTCACTTTTTCAAAGTCCTCATTCATCAGGCAGTTTTTTACATCCTGGTGGAGCTCACTCACCTTTTCGGCCTCTGTCATTAGTGCCAGCCATGCTCGCTCGACAGTACCATACTGAGGCCCTGGTGCGACAATGAAATATACAAAATATGTTGATGATAAATGGCTTTATGTGAAGGCCTAACATCATTACCTTTGTCTATCAACTGTCTCCATCGTTTGGACCATTCAGATAGCTGCTGTGAGTAGGATTTTTCAATTTTGGCCCGTTCCTGGATGCAGCTCATCAGGTCATTGCAGAGCCGATGACCATCGTCAATCCTTTTCACTGTATGTTTGTAATTGCCGATCTGAAAAAAAAGAATTGGTGATTATTGGAATAGTAGTTACCCTTGGTCATATAGTGATGCTGATTTAGGTGTGATAGGAGAGATACTTTTTCCTCATCTATAATAAAGGTCCCCTATTGTGATCGGTTGTCAGGAACCAAGCTAGCTGAATTGCTGTCCCAGTGGTAAAAGAAACAATTATCTGATTATACTGATAATCTAGATCACGGGTGATCTACCAGTCGATTGTCAATTGGTAGATCACATGACAATAAAAAAAAATAGATGTTAGCCTATCATCCATCCCGTCACTTGATTGATATACAGGGCAGCCAGTCAGATGACATCATCTGACATCCAACAGCACCTGAGGAAGAAGCACGCTGAAGTTCTAAGCAACATAATTCCCAGCCACGATACCAAACCTAAACAGCCTGCTAACCTCCGCAGAGCTGCACTACCGCATCCTCCTAAAAGATCAACACCAGCTGTGGGGTTGGAGCCTCAGTCAACAAAGAGTTTGTCTGGTGGAAACCCGCGCCACTCGGCTTGGAACAAGGGCCCACCACGTAACCTCCATAAAGGCTCAGCACCTGGACGGAAAAAGCCTCAGTCATCCTGATTTAGGATTGACTCCTTGACTTATGCAACAGGGAGACACTGCTGCCCCTCGTCTGTTTCCGCTGAAAAGGCCGCGCCTTCATTTTGTTCGGACAACAAGTCCCAAGAGGCACTCCGTTTTCCTCATACAGTCTCCAAAGCACAGCGTTTCAGATCACACAAATGCCCCAATAAAGGTGCCCATTTTTCACTGTGTGAATGTTCCAAATGTGCAATTAAGTTCAATACAGGTTCAATTATCGTCCCAAAAAAATGAATCATGAACATGAGGGTGGACTGGTAATGCCGTTTCCCACCGGCACACCAGGGGGCAACAGTCCCTCGCCTACAGTTCTGCAGGTCAGTCAGCTGGCCATTCACCTCCTTCGGTGGTGCGCATGCGCAGTCTCACCTTGTGTAGAGAGGACCATTGCCACAGGCTACCATTTACAGTTCAAAGTTCAGCCCCCTCTTTTCCACAGTGTTGTATATAGAGTTGTGGGGAACGAGACGGCAACAATATTGAGGGAAGGAATGAACAACTTGTTGAACAAAGGAGCGATACGAGTTGTTCCAGTTTCGGACACAAACAAAGGCTGGTACAGCCGCTATTTCGTTGTTCTGAAGAAAGGTGGAGGACTCCGTCCTATTCTCGATCTTCGAGTGCTAAACAGATTCCTACACACTTAAAGATTCAAGATGCTAACACTAAGACAGCTGCTGAACGCTATAAGCCCAGGAGATTGGTTCACAACGTTCAATCTCACAGACGCTTACTTTCACATAGTGATACACTCATACCACAGGCAGTTTCTGAGGTTCGCATTCGAAGGCACAGCCTACGAATACTTTGTTCTGTCGTTCGGTCTATCGCTTGCTCCCTGCACCTTCACCAAATGTGTTGAGGCAGCGTTGGCTCCACTTCGACAAACAAGGTGTTTGCATATTAGCCTATCTGATCGATTGGGCTTTAGTTGCGAGCTCCGAGGAGCAGGCGGATGTGCAGCTGTAAAAAACACTGACGCACATCCGAGCACTGGGGTTTTCAGTAAATCTTCAGAAAGGTTTGATGATCCCCAGTCAACAGTTTTCCTTCCTCGGGTTGGAAATATGCTCCCTCTCAGGTCGGGCACATCTGTCGGAGCACAGGGTGGCGGTGTTTCACCGCTATCTCTCAATTTCAGTTGGGACGCAGACTGCATTTCCGAATGGTTTTACAGCTGACAGGCATGATGGCATCAGTGATCGCAGTGGTACCACTCGGGCTGTTAAAGATGTGAGCATTTCATCGCTGGACGCTATCTCACCGGATTTGTGTTCCACGTCACCTCCAAATGAAACTGGTGATAATCCCGTCTTGCATGATGACTCTCCTCCCGTGGAGGGATCCCGGTCTGTTACGCCTAGGATCTCCCATAGGGAGAGTGTCTTTTCGCGAAGTGGTGTCCACCAAGTGGGTGGGGTGGGGGGCACTATGCGACGGAGCAGCAGTGAGAGGGTTGTGGACTGCGGTGCAATGCAGGCATCACATCAACTATTTGGAACTGTTGGCAACCTTTTTGGCTCTGAAATATTTCCATCCTGTTCTTACAGGCTATCATGTTCTGATCAGGACAGACAATATGACAGTGTTTTCTTGCATAAACAGACAGGGAGGGACTCGTTCTCTTCCCCTCTTGAACCTGTCTCACTCTCTGTTGCTGTGGTGCAATGCTCGGTTCCAGCGTCTCAGAGCTACGCATGTTCCGGGTCACTTGAACCTGGGACCTTCTCTCCAGAGGCAGTCCTCTAGTGAGAGAATGGAGGCTCCACCCATCTGTGGTGGCACAGATTTGGAGCCCTTTTGGCAGGGCAGAGGTGGATCTGTTTGCCTCCAGGACAAACACCCACCTCCCACCTGTTCTTTTCAATGATGGACCTCAGCACACCTATGCCCCCTCACTCTGCTGTAATGCCTTTCCCCCCAGTAGAAATTATTTTGCCGGTGCTGGAGAGAGTACGCCAGCAGGGGGCTGCCTGATCCTGGTGACCCCTTGCTGGCCGGCAAAATCATGGTATGCGGAGATAATCAGTTTACTGGCATCCAGACCCTGGCAACTTCCTCTCCACAGGGACCTCCTTTCCCAGACAGGGGGGGCGATTCTTTATCCACAACCGGAACTGTGGCGGCTGCATGCCTACCTGTTGAAAGGTCCAACTTGTTAGCTACTGGTTTACCCCCTAATGTGATGGCAACAATTGAGAGTGCAAGGGCATCATCTACTAGAGGCCTTTATGCCTCCAAATGGCAGGCATTTGAGAAGTGGTGCCAGGACCAAAATATTCTCTCATCTCAGTGTTCCATTGTGAATGTGTTAACATTCCTTCAAGAACTATTGGATAAGGGTCTTTCCTTTTCTACAATTAAGGTTTATTTGGCAGCAATTTCTGCCTGTCATGCCGGGTTTAATGGGGTCACACCAGGTGCTCACCCTCTGGCCATGCAATTCTTAAAGGGAGTCCGCAGGTTAAGACCTGTAATTAAGCCCAGCGTTCCCTCATGGAATTTGCCGTTGGTGCTAGAGGCTCTTTGTGATTCCCCTTTTGAGCCTGTTGAGTCCTTTGATATGACGTTTCTTTCTCTTAAGACTGCACTTCTTCTCGCTCTGACTTCGGCGAAGTGAGTGGGTGATCTTCATGCTTTGTCGGTTCATCCCTCATGAACCCAGTTCACTCTGGATGGTTATAAGGTTACATTGCATCCCAGTGCAGCTTATCTACCTAACATTATCTCGTCTATTAATTCTATGGCATTTGAACCTTTGAGTTTCTCTGCATTTGCTTCTGAGGAGCAGAGGAGGTTGCACTCCTTATGCCCTGTGCGTACATTATGCACATATATGGACTGCACCCAAGGTGGGCGTTTATGTGACCAATTGTTTGTTTGTTATGCTCATCCGGCTAAGGGCAAAGCACTGTCTAAACAGAGGCTTTCCCGCTGGATTGTGGAGGCTATCTCCCTGGCGTATAACAGCATGGGTCTTCCTTTGCCTCTGGGTGTGAGAGCTCATTCAACCAGAGGCATGGCGACCACATGGGCTTTGTTTAAAGGAGTAACTTTGAGTGACATCTGCTCTGCGGCCAGGTCATCACTGCACACTTTTGTACGGTTTTATCGTTTGGACGTGACAACCCCTTCGATGGCTCACTCTGTCCTCTCTGCTGGGTCAACGATACACTAGCGTGTTGAGGTTTTGTCTCTTGTTTGGTAGCTGCTCTGTGGGGCATGTATACATGTCTCATACAAATGTGTTTTACCGAGTCAATCGACTGAAAGGGAACGAAATGTTATGGTTATAAATTCTGTTCCCTGAAGGAGAGGAATGAGGTACAACACTAGGTTGCCCCACTGTGCAGCCAGGCTCGGTGAAGAGTGGCTATTGAACTGAGAAATGAACGTGGCAGTGGGAATTTATATGTGAGGGCAGACCTCACATACGTCACCACAGGTCATTTGCCTTAAAAGGCGTGAATAGAGGTTTCTTCAGCAGGCCATGTGAGGGCGTGATATCCCATACCAATGAGTTGTACCTCGTTCCTCTCCTTCAAGGGACAGAAATTATAGCCATAAAATTTCGGTTTTATCTTACCTCCCAGAAACTGTTTGAAGTTTCCTCCTGGCTCCCGGTTTCATCAAAAATTCCAGACATGATACCAGACATGTCACTATGGTCTCTTTCTTGGCTGTGGTGCTCAACAGGAAAGTAATGTTCCTTACCCACTGTGAAAAAAGAAGAGTGCAAAAGTCTTCAATCAAACAGAACTGGAGCTGATAATCACGCAAATTAGCTGAAATTATGTTAATTTAAAAAATCAACAAAGATCAATCAGTACACTCTTAGCATTATTTATATTATTGTTCTATCAACAAAGATTAGCATTAATATCATCTACTGTTTGTCATAAATTATGGTTCTTTTACTTTAAGAGATACCTCTAATTTCAAATGATTTAAATTAAACCAATAACATCCTTAAAAGATAGAATAATCAAGACATAAATAAAATACCTCTTGTGCATAATAGAAATAATCTATTCAAAGCTGAAACATTAAACATAAGTAAAAACGTCTCAATAGAGTCTTGTGGGGGAAAAAAAACGGATTGATTATGGGATATATGATAGAAACTGCTTGGTTATACAGGCACAGTTTTTACGCAAATGAGATGGATGCAGACAACAAAAAACACACCATAAAGGGTAACAGAGACAATGCCAAATGATGACACAAGGAAGAGGAGATGAGAGGAAATGCTAACAGATATGTTATGGACTCAATTTAGTCATTTTGTCTTTTGGGGAGAGATGACAATAACATTTTTCTAATGTGAAAGTAATATGAAGCTATGCCTAGCAGTGTATTAGCTATTCTTAGCACAAACACTTCAAATAAAAAGAAAGTGAAAGAAAACTAGATCTTCAGAAATTGAACCACAAGTTGCACCATAATGCTTTCTATGTTTTTGGTTTTTGTGTTTTTCAGGGTCATAAAAGTCATAATTTATTCTTTTTAAAATCACACTGCATCCTTCTAATAAATCACAAAAATGTGATAAACAGAAAGGGTTTTCATGGGGAAAAAAAGTAAAAGCACAAGCTATAGATTAACAAATGAAATAGAGAAGAGAAAACTAAACAACAGAAAAGGAAGGAGCAATGCAAATGTTTGATAGGAGGTTGGGGGAGGGTGAGACAGAAATGGGTATTTGGGTCAAATGTGAATCAATGGTTGAAGCATCGCTTTAACAATAAAGAGTAAAGGGGAATGAAAGCGGGTAGAGAGAAGAGTAGATTCAGAAATCCAAGGAAAACACACTGGTCAAACAGTTTTTTAAGCGAAACAAGTGTAATGAGCGGTTGTGGTATGGAGCCTGGGAGGTGGGTGTTTATCACGCTTGGTTAATCCATTAGCTGCATGTTGAGAAGGGGCTTTTGTCCGGACAGCCATTTACTTAGTTCACAGAAAAGAAGATTGCAAGGCAGAAAGAACACAACTTCACTGCTATCTCAGGTTTGCTTTCAGATCAAGACCCATCAGTAAAGTTTAAAAAGAAGATAAATTGGACTGTGTTGAAACACAAAGAATGCCTACCAAACACTGAATTATCTTCTTAAATCAGGGAAACCTGTAGTCACAGTTAAAGATATTTATAAGTGCAACACTACAAAGCAATAAAATGAATAAATCAGGACTCCCCATCTCTCTGAGACAAGAGCACAACCCAGGCAGCTTAAAAAAACCAGTAGCTCAAGCAACAAAGACTATGACTACACCCAGGGAGACCCCCCCTGCCATAGTTATAAAAGCTTACCGCCAGTCCTCCATTAGCAGCTGCTAAAACTGCAGCTAAAGACACATGGACTCCTCCAGCAGTTACCTCCTTTCATCTCACCTCCTTGGCTCTCCTCCTTTTATTCCTACAGCTGTTATGACTGATCGGGCATCAGCGGGAGAGTGGGGGGAATCAACGTCAAATCTATGAAGTGAGATCTTCCTGCCCAGAACAATGTGTGTTACCGCGTGTTTGTGTGTGTATGTGCGCGCTCACGTGTGTGTGTGTGTGTGTGTGTGTGTATGTGTGTGTGTGTGTGTGGAGGGGGATGATGTGTGTCAATGAATGAGATATAATCAAGTGCTGACATTGAGGTGGAAAAGAAAAGGGCTGCAGATATTTTTAGCGATCTGGTCTTAGTGAAAAAACAGAGTTGAACACAAACATTATTTTATACATTCTTGTCTAAATGACATAAAATATATTCTACAGAATCTCAGTCATAGGTAGGGCTAAACATTTCTGGACCATCACCATTCTCTCCTCACTGGTTTTACCATATTTTAAGTACCAAGCTGAGGTCTGGCACAATACATATACATTAAATAAATGCCATAACCATTGACAATTCTGTAAAAAAAAAGAGCAATTAGGTTAATTCTTAAAGGTGCTTACAGGAACTATACAAATCCTTTAAAATATTTACAAACTTTTTCAGCAAAGAGAATCTTGTGATCTGCGGGGCAAACATCATTTAAAACATCTGCGTAATCTCGCCTAATTTAAAAAATATTCAGCATTTCAGCAGTTAAAGTGTGGAACAGCCTGTGTGAGGACGTGAAGCAGTGTTAAAGCATGAGACAGCTTTAATGGAGAAGGGGTAAGCTTATGCCTCCCACGCCTTTTAAACGTGGTATATTTTTGTTTTCTCTATCCACATGTCCAAATGCAAGCCTTAAATTCAAATTCAAGTCAATGTTAAAGTTTTTTCTACTTTGTGGATTATATTTTAAATCATATTCAACATAGATTAACTGAATCTTACACCTGTTGTGTATTTGGTTGAACAATATTTTTTGTATTATATTCTATAGGAATTATGATGTGTGATTGACAGTCAACATTTGAACTGTGACTGATTGGATCAGACTGTTCCAAGAACAGAGTTTCAGATTAGATCCAATTTGGAAAGGATAGGAAATAAAAACAGAAAAATGCAGGTCTGTTTACTTAATTTCAGAAGTGTAATGTAAAACACTGCATACATTATCCACTTCAGTGTCACAGCTGCGGACAATCATGCCCGTGAGTCACTTCGCCCCGCACACCTGTTGTGCATCTGGACACTAATGAGCCCCTTTCTTAATCCGGCACACCTGCTCCCTACCAGATCGTTATTCGTGTTCCAATGACTTTCCAGCGTATTCCTATTTGCCTGCCTGCCCGGTTCCAACCTTGCCTGCTCCCCGGTAAACCCTGTCTGCCTTCTGCCCGATCTCGACCTTGCCTGTCCCCGACTATTCTATTCTGCTCGCTCCCTGGTGAATCCTGTCTGTTGTCTGTGTCTGACAATAAAGCGGTGTTCAGCCAAACTCCTGTGTCGCATTTGGGTTCTCATCTGGTTCGTGACACTTCAGAAACAATATATAATATCAAACTGAGTGTTGAGATGACCTTGACACAGGTATTCACAAGCTACTGTGAATCTGTACCCATAAGGTCAATTCTGTTGTCATCCCACTTGTAAAATGATTAATAATTACACAAGTTGTGTAATACATAGCTGCAGAACAAATGTTCAGTCAGATATTAACTAACTATTGGGTTTCCAGCATTTGTCAGACCAAACTGATCACCGTTGTGACAAGATGGCCATGATGAAACAACAGAAAAGAGCAGACAGACAAATGTGTCCTCCACTGACATACTGTACAGGTATTTCTAGAGATACAGCGATATCTTGCTCATCAGATTCCGGATTTATATATAGAACTGCACTCATGAATAATTCAAAACGTCATGTCAACCGATAACCAAATGGAGTCAAGTGAAGATGCTGCTTAGGGCTAACATAATTATGTCACATGATCAGTGAGAAGAGTTGCTTTTAAAAAAGCCACCATTACCGGTGAATCCTGATAACTCCAATTTTAACGTCACACAATCAGTCTGAACAACTGCGGTACTGAAAGCCACTCTTGATTCAAAAGGTCACAATATTACATCCTTTTCACAGAACTAAACTTTCTATGTGTCTTCCACCTGTTTAATAATTCACTTTGGATTCCAGTCAGATATTGTGTACTGCTCCTTGGAATGTCGGAAGTCCTGCATTGACGCTTGGTTTTACGATGTTATTACTTTTACAGTTTGTGACATCTAGCCTGAATAATTTTCTACTTGGGTGACTAAAATTATGAACTCAGTTCAATGTGCAAGTCGGTAGAGTCCGTAGCACTTTATCAGATAAGAAATCAGATCAAGGCCCATTGGCACACAATTTGACTTTTGTGAAGTAACATCTATTGTAGAAAACCCTCATTCAGTTAAGGAAACTCAAGTATAAAACACAAATACTCAAGTGGCTAAACTGAACTCCTAAAATAGGTATTCAGAAGGGTCATTACATATGAGAGCAGTTTACTGAACCTGATGTGTTCTCTACAGCAGCTCAGTCCTCGGCAGCATCACTCCAAGTAATTTCTGGCAGCTTTCAAGGGAGTTGAAACCTGAACTGCCCAGTTTAAGGGTATCACAATTCACCTGCGACTGTGACACATCCCACAGCCTCTGGCTGCAAATGCACATATGCCGGAGCTCTGGTGGAGCCCCGTGAGGACACATTAGTACATTAATAATTAGCTAGCACTCGAGGAGGGTGGAGACTAAGGACTCTCCTTTGTCACACACAAGGTGCCATGTGGTCATATCCAGACAGATAGAAGGATGAACTCATTGCACAGACAGGGATTGATGATAACGTTGCCCTTTCACTACGCTGTGCTAATTATTGTATTAGCAAATAGGTGGCTCAGGTGAAGCGAGTCCAGAGCAACTCCAAGTAATTCCCTGATTAAACGATTCCTTAAACTTCCACACGCACTTGTGTTGGTGCAATGCTGATAAATCATCAGTCTTTAAGCTGCATCTCTACTGGTATTGGCACAGAAAAATCAGATCATTAATACAGATAGTTCAACTTTCCAAATGAAATTAAAACAGTCAAGATAAACAAGCTGCAAAAGGAAATAAACATAACTGGTCATTACAGGATTCAGGCGTACAACTACCCCACAGTTCAACTACAATCTCAACAGTAAAAGAGCTTAAAACACTATCTAAACTAAAGAGCTAATTGTTGTTAGTTAATTGTTAATCAGTCACCACTTACGAAATATGGAACTCAAAATCCCTTTTTAAGAGCTACGAAAGCTACATACAAACAAAAGTGTCTTCTGCTTGAACACAGATAAAAACAGGGACGTTCTCTGGCAAATAATGTGAAAAATAGTGTCATCTCAACCTCCCACACCACACAACTCTAAATGATTGCATAACACAGCATGGTCTGCTATGTAATAGCAAGGATGGCCTTTTCATTATTACAGTAACACCTAAAGGTACGAAGATACAGTTGGCCTCCCTGGTTTTGGTTCCTATGCAGCACCAGTTGGAGTGAAATGATGGCTGGTTTCAGTCATTATCGGTGTGCATTGATGTTGCTGGGAAGTGTAAGTGAGGTTTCTGATGAGAAACTTCATCCCAAATGAGACCCTCACCAATTACATGGTTACACTTTGATTTCACAGCTGATATTTACATATTTATAAATTTAAAAAAATAAAAGACGTTTGAGATTAAGAGTGAAAAATCACTCAACAGCTGACAAATTTAGTGTTCTAAATTTAAAATGTAAAGCTGTTGTAAATTTTTGCTACATGGTGCAAAAGCAGTTATAAAATTCAATGATACAAACTATCCCGTTCAACTTACGATATAAAATCCTTTTTGAGTAGGGACTGGAATGCACTCAGATTTGCAGGATTCAGGATGGGGGATTAATTCGGATGGACCCTTCAGTAATAAGACTTCAGTTATTTTTAAGCTGGCAAATGTGACAGAGGTATCTACTCACGCCTCTCAGCTCTTGAATAAAAGTCTGGTGTTTTGTATTTCGATAGTTGCTGACTGACAAAAGTTAATTTATACAAGTAGCAGAAGGCATATATAATGCTGTTTGTTGCTTTATATCAAAGTCATTTAGTGTTCTGTCAAAGCTACTGCCAATGACCTCTTTGATCCTATGATCAAGTATATAGGCCTCAAACCTTCCTTTTATCTCTAAAATTCTTGAGAAGGTGGTGGTGACTCAGTTACTGGAGCACCTGCAGAGGAACAGCCTGTTTGAGATCTTTCAGTCAGGCTTTAGAGCTCACCACAAACAGCACTTATTAAAGTTATTAATTATCTTCTTAGAGCTTCAGATCATAGACTGGTTTCTCTGCTGGTTCTGCTGGACTTCAGTGCTTCTTTTGATATAGTTGATCACAGCATCCTGTTTCAGAGACTGGAACATATGATTGGGATTAAAGGGACAGCACTAGACCGTTTTAGATCGTATTTATCAGATAGATACCAGTTTGCTCATGCCCATGGCGTTCCGTCTTCATACAGTAGGGTTAGCCATGGAGTTCCACAAGGTTCTGTACTTGGACCAATCCTTTTCACCTTGTACATGCACCCCTTGGGAAACAATATTCAGCAGCATGGAATACATTTTCATTGTTATGCTGATGACACTCAACTATATTTATCCATGAAACCAGAGGAGACAGAGCAGTTAGTGAAGCTTCAGACCTGTCTTAAAGACATAAAGTCCTGATGTCTTCAAATTTCCTCCTCCCTAACCCAGGAAAAACTGAGGTCATGGTGTTTGGTCCTGAACCTCTTAGTAGATTAGATCATATGATCACTCGAGATGGTATCTCATTAACATCTAGTCTCTCTGTGAGGAATCTAGGAGTAACTTTTGATCAAAATCTCTCCTTCAACTCACACATTAAATTAGTCTCTAGAAGTGCCTTTTTTCACTTGAGGAACATCACAAAGATCAGGAAACTGCTGACGCGGCATGATGCTGAAAAGTTAATTCATGCTCTTGGTACTTCCAGGCTGGGCTATTGTAATTCTTTATTATCAGGGTGTCCAAACAACTCTTTAAGAAGCCTCCAGTTGATCCAAAATGCTGCAGCCAGAGTTCTGACAGGTATTGACAAAAGAGATCACATAACTCCTGTAATGGCGTCGCTTCATTGGCTGCCCGTTAAATTTAGAATAATTTTTAAAACCCTTCTTTTAACCTACAAGGTCCTCAGAGGACTAGCTCCATCCTACCTGGAGGAGCTAGTGATACCTTATCAGCCCAATAGACCACTCCGCTCTCAGAATGCTGGTCTACTTGTGGTTCCCAGATTCTCTAGGAGTAGAATGGGGGGCTGAGCATTTAGCTACCAGGCCCCCCTGCTATGGAACCAGGCCTCTGTCACTCTGCTGGGTCATGGCTTCCTCTCCTCTCCTCTCCTCTCCTCTCCTCTCCTCTCCTCTCCTCTCCTCTCCTCTCCTCTCCTCTCCTCTCCTCTCCTCTCCAAGTAGATCAGTGATGTTATTTCTGCTCCCCCCCGTATCCATCTACAGGTATCGCCGCCTTCATAGCTGTATGCTGACCTACTGACCTCCGACCCTGCTGACCCATTTAATTCTACCAGCAGTTCATTATAATTAATATAATTAATGTATTTCATGATCTCTAACTAGTCTCTTCTACCTGTCCTCACCCTTCTCCTACCTCTCTAACCAGCCATCCATCAGCAGGAGGGTCCCCCTTTATGAGCCTGGTCCTGCTCAAGGTTTCTTCCTGTTAAAGGGGATTTTTTCCTTGCCACTGTGGCTTGTTGGGGGTCATGCCCTGGGATTCTGTAAAGCACCTAGAAACAATTTTGATTGTAACAGATGTTGTATAAATAAAGATTGATTTATTGGTTGATGTCTTGTGTTTGAACTTGCTTTGAAGACAGGCATGATAATAAATCACGCCATTCATACAATTTCTAGCATACAAACAGTAGCAGTTCACGGAGTAAAATTACAATGTCTGGTAGATTTGTTGTCTTTAAGCTATGTGTGCACCATGTAAGACATTTACATCATAAACTTGGAAATCTAAAACTTTTGGAAGAGATAGTATTGTTGATATTATTGCATAATAATATGTAGTCTAAGTGATCAGAACCATGGACAGAACTCAGAGCTTCTGGCCAGAAATGAGCAGCACAGACCTGACCCACATGCAGGTGAACTACAGTAACAAACAAACGAGATGTGGGTCTGGAGGAAGTCAGGCTCTCCCAGGGATACTAATAAAGCAAGGAGACTTCCCTCTGCCACTGTCACCACAGTTTGCTCCTGTTGCCGCACCGAAACAATTCAATAAACCTAGAAACAGCAAAAATGAATGATTTTAGAAAGTGGCTGCATGTGGGTATTGTTTAGTTTATGTGGGTGTTGTTGAGGTCAACATAGTTTCACACAAAATGGAATGTTTTGTTATTGTGAGGGGTTCTAACAATTACTAGTCTTCATCATAATCCACTTTTAGCTCACCGTACATTAAACACGATAAAACATATGAAAAAGTGTGAGTCCACCAAAAATCTAAGCTAATTTGTTAGCAGCGAAACTTATCTTCATGGTGAGTTGTAATGCAAAAAAAAAAAAAAAGAATAACTCACCAAAGCATTTTTATTCCTCTTATTTTGGTACTTTAAAAATGTAATCGGGATCTCTACATAAAGGGTACGCTCCCGTTCATTGTTAGCGGTTGAAAATGGAAAGTTAAGAGAACTCTCGTGAACAAACGCATTTCCGGTTATTTATTCAAAATGAAGGAAGAATTGCACTATTGCCTAAAATAAAATATTTTACAAGCCCCAGGCCTGGGGGCGGGGTACATTGGTGAGCGCCTGGTGGCCGGACCTCTGCCCATGGAGTCCGGCCGGGCACAGCCCGAAGAGGCAACATGGGACCCCCTTCCCCTGGGCTCACCACCTACAGGAGGGGCCAAGGGGGTCGGGTGCATTGTGTGTTGGGTGGTGGCCGAAGGCAGAGACCTTTGCAGTCTGATCCCAGGCTGCAGAAACTTGCTCTAGGGACGTGCAATTTCACCTCTCTGATGGGAAAGATGCCTGAGCTGTTGCGTGAGGTTGAGAAGTTCTGCCTAGATATAGTTGCTCTCACCTCGACGCATAGCAAGGGCTCTGGAACCAGTCTTCTCGAGAGGGGTTGGACTCTCTACCACTCTGGAGTTGCCAATGGTGAGAGGCGACGGGCAGGGGTGGCAATCCTTGTTGCTCGCCGGCTCAGTGCCTGTATATTGGAGTTTACCAAGGTGGATGAGAGGGTCGCCTCCCTTCGCCTTCGGGTGGGGGGACGGATCCTGACTGTTGCTTGTGCCTATGGCCCAAACAGCAGTTCAGCGTATCAACCCTTTTTGGAGTCCTTAGAGGGAGTGGTGGAGAGTGCTCCTTCTGGGGGTTCCCTCGTCCACCTGGGTGACTTCAATTCTCACGTCGGCAGCGACAGTGTGACCTGGAGAGGTGTGATTGGGAAGAATGGCCCTCCTGATCTGAACCCAAGTGGTGTTCTGTTGTTGGACTTCTATGTTTGTCTCAGATTGTCCATAACAAAAACCTTGTTCAGACATAAAGGCGACCACATGTGCACTTGGCACCAGTACCCCTTAGGCCGCAGATCGATGATCGACTTTGTGGTCAAGTCATCGGATTTGCAGCCACATGTTCTGGACACCCGGGTGAAGAGAGGGGCAGAGCTGTCAACTGATCACCACATGGTGGTGAATCGGCTCCAGTGGTGGGGAAGGATGCCAGACAGACCCGGCAGACCCAAATGTATTGTGAGGGTCTGCTGGAAATGCCTGACAGAGTCTCCTGTCAGAAGGAGCTTCAACTCACACCTCCGGGAGAGCTTTGACCATGTCCCGGGGGAGATTGAGTCTGAATGGACCATGTTCCGTGCCTCCATTGTTGAGGCGGCTGATTGGTGCTGCGGCCGCAAGGTGGTTGGTGCCTGTCGTGGCGGCAATACCCAAACCAGGCTGAAGAAGGAGTCATTTTGAGCCTTACTGGCCTGTGGGAATCCTGAGGCAGCAGATAGGTACCGGCAGGAAAAGCGGAGTGCAGCTATGGCAGTTGCCAAGGTAAAGACCCGGGCATAGGAAGAGTTTGGTGAGGCCATGGAGAACGACTTCCGGACGGCTTCGAAAAGGTTCTGGACCACCATCCTGCATCTGAGGAAGGGGAAGCAGTGCACTGTCAACACTGTGTATGCAAGCACTATGTGCTGCTGACCTCAACTCGGGATGTTGTGGATCGGTGGAAAGAATACTTCAAAGACCTCCTTAATCCCACCAACGTGCCTCCCAGTGAGGAAGCAGGACCTGGGGACAGGCTCTCATATCTCCGGGGCTGAAGTTGCCGAGGTAGTCAAAAAACTCCTCAGTGGCAAGGCCCCGGGGGTGGATGAGATCTGCCCGGAGTTCCTTAAGGCTCTGGATGTTGTAGGGCTGTCGTGGTTGACACGACTCTGCAACATCGCGTGGACATCGGGGGCGGTGCCACTGGATTGGCAGACCAGGGTGGTAGTCCCTCTTTTTAAGAAGGGGGACCGAAGGGTGTGTTCCAACTATAGGGGGATCACACTCTTCAGCCTCCCTGGTAAGGTATATTCAGGGGTACTGGAGAGGAGGGTCCGCCGGATAGTCGAACCTCAGATTCAGGAGGAGTAATGTCGGTTTCGTCCTGGGCGTGGAATAGTGGACCAGCTCTACACCCTCAGCAGGGTCTTCGAGGGTGCATGGGAGTTTGCCCAACCAGTCCACATGTGTTTTGTGGACTTCCAGAAGGCATTCGACCGTGTCCCTCGGGGGGTCCTGTGGTGGGTCCTCCGAGAGTATGGCTGATACGGCCCTCTGCTCCCTGTACGATCGGTGTCAGAGTTTGGTCTGCATTGCTGGCAGTAAGTCGAACTCGTTTCTAGTGAGGGTTGGTCTCCGCCAAATCAAATCAAATCAATCTTTATTTATATAGCGTCTTATACAATCAAAATTGTTTCAAGGTGCTTTCCAGTGGCAAGGAAAAACTCCCCTTTAACAGGAAGAAACCTTGAGCAGGACCAGGCTCATGTAGGGGGACCCTCCTGCTGATGGCCAGCTGGGTAAAGAGAGAGGAGAGGAGAGGAGAGGAGAGGAGAAAGAGAAGGAGGGGGAAGAGGAGAGGAGAGGAGAGGAGAGGAGAGGAGAGGGCTGCCCTTTGTCACCGATTCTGTTCATAACTTTTATGGACAGAATTTCTAGGTGCAGTCATGGTGTTGAGGGGGTCCGGTTTGGTGACCTCAGGATCAGGTCTCTGCTCTTTGCAGATGATGTGGACCTGTTGGCGTCATCAGCTCGTGACCTCCAACGATCGCTGGATCGGTTCGCCGCAGAGTGTGAAGCAGCTGGGATGAGAATCAGCACCTCCAAATCCGAGGCCAGGGTTCTCAGCCGGAAAAGGTGGAGTCAAGGAGGAGATCCTGCCCCAAGTGGGGAAGATTCAGATTCAGGTCCTTTATTGTCCCACAGGGTGAAATTTACAGTGCAACACGGGAGGCTGACTCTATCGCTACATTTAAGATCAGACTTAAAACCTACCTCTTTGAAAAAGCTTATTGTTGTTAATTCTGGAGTTCCAGTTACTATCATAGATAGACAAATTATCATACTTAGGGGGTCGCCTAATCGTTAGGTCACATCTTCGCTATGCTGTTATAGGCCAAGGCTGCCGGGGTCCGGAAACATGATCACCTGACAGGCCTCTGTCACCCCACTGGGTCATGGTTTCCTCTCTCCTCTCCTCTCCTCTCCTCCTCCTCATCAAGTAGACTAGTGATGCTATTTCTTGTGTAGTTTTTCAGCCCCCCCCCCCCCATATTCATTTGCAGGTGCATGATGACCTCCGGCCCCGCTGACCCGTTGTATAGTGTATTTTTGTGTGTGTTTCTGTGCTCTGTGCCTCTCCTCTCCTCTCCTCTCCTCTCCTCTCCTCTCCTCTCCTCTCCTCTCCTTTCCTCTCCTCTCCTTCTCCTTCTCCTTCTCCTCTCCTCTTCCCCCTCTTTCTCTTTCTCCCTCTCCTCTCCTCTCCTCTCCTCTCCTCTCCTCTCCTCTCCACCCAGCCAGCCATCAGCAGGAGGGTCCCCATACATGAGCCTGGTCCTGCTCAAGGTTTGTTCCTGTTAAAGGGGAGTTTTTCCTTGCCACTGTCTGGGGTTAGGCCCTGGGATTCTGGAAAACGCCTTGAAACAATTTTGATTGTATAAGACGCTATATAAATAAAGATTGATTTGATTGATTTGAACAACAGCAAGAGCATGCAGAGAAAAATAAGATAAAATCGAATTGAATAGAATTTGGAATATACAGAGAGGATGTACTGTATATTTACAATAATCCAGGTAAATGGATACTCGGCCCCTATATACCTGTACATAGTACAGAGGGTGAATGCAATATACATATCAGAATATATAATATTCAGATTGTGCTAGCGGGCATTATTTTTATTGTGCAGTCTGACAGCAGCCGGCAGGAAAGATCTGCGATACCTCTCCTTCGCACAGCGAGGGTGGAGCAGCCGCTCACTGAAGGAGCTGCCCAGTGCTGTCAGGGTGTCCTGTCGGGGGTGGGACGTGTTGTTCAGCATGGATGACAGCTTAGCCATCATCCTCCCGTTTCCCACCACCTGCACCGAGTCCAGGGGACATCCCAGGACAGAGCTGGCCCTCCTTACCAGTCTGTCCATCCTCTTCCTGTTCCTGTCCATGATGCTACTGGACCAGCAGACAATCCCATAGAAGATGGCTGATCCCACCACAGAGTCATAGAAAGTCCTCAGGAGTGGTCCCTGCACTCCAAAAGACCTCAGCCTCCTGAGCAGGAAAAGTCTGCTATTGCCCTTCTTGACAAGGGCATCTGTGTTGTGTGTCCAGTCCAGGTTATTGTTTAAGTGAACACCCAGGCACTTGTGGGACTCCACCACGTCAACATCTGTTCCCAGGATGTTCACCAGTGCAGGCGGGGGGTTGTTCCACCACCAGCTCCTTGGTTTTGCCAGCGTTGATCTGGAGGTTGTTCCGCAGGCTCCATTCCACAAAGTCCTGAATAAGTTCCCTTTACTCCGTATCGGAGCAGGTGGGCGAGGATGAGTCTCTCCAGCGAAGTTCAAGTACCTCGGGGTCTTGTTCACGAGTAAGGGAAGAATGGAGCACGAGATTGAAAGGCGGATCGGTGCGGCATCAGCAGTAATGCGGACTCTGCGCCGGTCCGTTGTGGTGAAGAGAGAGCTTGACCAAAAGGTGAAGCTCTTGATTTGCCGGTCGATCTTCGTTCCTACTCTCACCTATGTTCATGAGCTTCGGGTAATGACCGCAAGGACAAGATCATGGGTACAATTGGCCGAAATGATCTTCCTCCGTAGGGTGGCTGGGCTCTCCCTTAGAAATGGGGTGAGAAGCTCTGCCATCCGGGAGGAGCTCGGAGTAGAGCTGCTGCTCCTCCGCGTTGAGAGGAACCAGATGAGGTGGCTTGGGCATTTAGTCAGGATGCCCCCTGGACACCTCCCTGGTGAGGTGTTCAGGGCATGTCCCTCCGGTAAGAGGCCCCCGGGAAGACCCATGTATCTCAACTGGTGTTAGGTTCAAATGACCTAAAACATGACAAAAACAAATGAGGCAAAAACAACAGTTTTGAATTTTACTTGCAAGGAGAACGAAGAGATGTGCTCAGTTACAGATCTCCAACACGTTCTGAGGCACAACTTCTGCCATCCTTCTTTTATTGAAAATAGGAGGTCCCTAGTTACACAGAATTCAAATGTGCCTAAAGGGAGGGGGAAAACACAAGATAGCAGGTCCCATACAAAGCAAAAGACTGTAAATCATAATGGTGAAAATATACGTAGGTCTTCACTGATTTGATTAGCTTAGCTCACATACAGCACATTCTTCCATATCAGACAGATTAAAAGAACACCTTCTGTGTCATGCCCTGCAGCTCTATCTCCAGTCAATGTCACTTCTCCACAGCAGCTGCATTGCTGTCGCCCTTGACCAGAGTAGTTCGAGTTGACATATCAAGCATCATGAACATTAAGCATTAGCAAATAATAAGAAACATTAAGTAATGAGAAACAATATAACAAAAATAAAGAATATAACAAGGTAAAAGCAAATAAGAGATAACTTTAATATAGTGGATCTAACAACTGGTCTGGGAACGCCTGGGGATCCCCCCGGACGAGCTGGAAGAAGTACCTGGGGAGAGGGAAGTCTGGGCCTCTCTGCTTGGGCTGCTGCCCCCGCGACCCAAACCCGGAGAAGCGGTAGAGGATGGATGGATTTCACAAGACACATTGATCGTTTTAGAGATAAACTGAGTAAAACAATATATAGAGAGAAATGGGGACAAAGATTAGTGTGTTTTTTTTCAAACAAAAACACAAAACGTAAAATTGTCACATCCAAAGCAAAATATCAGAGTTCATTTAAGACTATTTCTTTAAAAAAAATATTAGATACATAAAACTTAGAGAATGTCATAGCAGATGTGTGGTGGTTGCATAACCAGGATAAGAGTTTACAAGCTGATATAATTAACACCTTTGTCCTTTGCCTCCAACCTGCAGCCAGACAGCAGAACAATTAACAATTTGTATCAAAGACTTTCATTACAGTATCAATATTATGTATTCAAGGCAAAACTGATAATTATACATTTACCATTGCCTACAGTCTAACTCTTAAAGAGTCTTATGAGTATTGGCGCTTCCTACTATAACAATAACAATAATCATTGGTTCTTCAGGTACTTTTAATTGAACCATTCCAATAACTACACAGGACAGAACATGTTCACTCAAATCTCAAAATTGTTTTAACTCTCATGATACAATTTAAATAGATTAAACATGGGTTAGTATAACTAAAACAGCATATGTTTATTTGGCCATTGGACCGTGGATAGACGATGAGCGACGCTTGCCTTTAGTCCTCCCTAGCAATAGGTGGCGCCATAACACTACTAAGCCTTGGTTGTGGGAATAAGATTTCCGCTTCAACGACGGTCTTTCCTTCCGGCTCCGGTCTGTATCAAGTGGAAAGGTAAAGGCCTAGTCGGCATAATAATCTAAATTTATCTTCTACATCAATCGTTGAATTAAAGTAATTTGTTTGCTTTTAGATTGCTCCTAATATAATAATAATCTTCTCATACGCATTTGTTTCTTAAACTCCCTTTTAGTGTCGATATTCTCATTTGATTAGTGGAAGTGAACCCGATTGTGATGTTCATGGTATTTCAGCTATCACATTTCTTAAAATTTACATTTTAAAAACACTTGCTAGGGACATTTGAACTGATTTATTCAACTCAAGTTGTGGTCAGAATGCAGAATTCTACTTCATCGCAAAATGAGATTAGCTTATGTTCTTTTCCGGTGGAAGCCAGTTAGTATGCAGTCAGTGTGGAACATGGTTAGTATGTAAGAAGTGACATGTTGCTTATTACAGATGCTGATGCCCAAGAAGAATCGCATTGCTATTTATGAACTCCTCTTCAAAGAGGGAGTCATGGTGGCTAAGAAAGATGTTCATCTGACCAAGCATCCCGAGCTTGCTGACAAGAATGTGCCCAACCTTCATGTGATGAAAGCGATGCAGGTGGGGATCTATGTTCATCGCTCAGGCTACGTCATACCGTAAACGTAACTCAGTAAAATAAGATCAGTGTAGGAGCAACATCAGCGTTAGATAATAGATAATACGGCATCCTTGTTCCTTTTGAAAAGAGCACTTTTAAGTGAACAAGCTAATACAGCAAAATTGCTTTTTAGTCACTTTGCCAATTGTTAAAAATGTTTCCTCAATGTTTACTCCCCAGTCTCTGAAATCATGTGGGTATGTCAAGGAGCAATTTGCCTGGCGTCACTATTATTGGTATCTTACCAATGAAGGCATCCAGTACCTGAGAGACTTCCTCCATCTTCCCCCTGAGATTGTGCCTGCCACCCTGCGCCGCCAGACTCGCCCTGAGACTGCAAGGCCCAGGCCCAAAGGTAAGCTGCTATTTAAGAAATAACGTTTGAATTAATAGTAACATTTTATCTGATTCCGGCCTTACACCAATGATCTTAATTTGGGGGTGATTTTTGAAATCAGTGGTACGTGGTTGGCTAAGATTGTGTGTGGATATTAGATGAAACGGTGACAAAAACATTCAATCCACACTCTTGAAGTGAAGTGAATAATCTGGGAGGTTAGATTGCTTTTATACTCCCTGCAAAGTTGCCTCAGCCCCCCAATCCAAATGTATCCTACAGTCACTCTACTCTTTAAACCAACTTGGAAATCTTTAGCTGTACTCCAATTGGGAGATTTCAAAGATGAAGAAATCATTTCAATACCAAGCATTCGTTTTATGTTGCGTACTGGTATCTTGGTGTGTTGATCAATTCTCATATTTGTCCTTGTTTTCCTGTAATTGTGTAGGAATGGAAGGAGAGAGGCCTGCCCGCTTGAATCGTGCTGAGGCTGACAGAGATACATACAGGCGATCTGCTGCTCCTCGTAAGTATACAGATGAGTCGGGCTTCTAAACCTTTTATTTCTGTTGGTAATAATTATCTCTCCATTAGCTGGTGCTGACAAAAAAGCAGAGGCAGGTGCTGGAGCTGCCACAGAGTTCCAGTTCGTAAGTATTAATGCAATTTTTCTTTTACCTACACCCGCCCATCTATTTGACAGTATTTTAAAGGAATCAGTGAAAATATTGATCTTTTTGACCCCGATTTATCCACATTGCAGAGAGGTGGCTTTGGGCGTGGCAGAGGACAGCAGCCTCAGTAAATTTTACTCTATTTCTGTACAATAAAGAAAAATGCCTGTCCAGTTTGCTTAGTGTGGAGTTGTTCTGTTTAAAAGCTTTTTATAATTAAGTGGAAAATGTCAAATCTTATAAAAGGTAAAGATGATTTACAGCATCTAATCATTTAATTTGAACACTTAACCTAAAATTCTGGCCCAAAACACACTCACCTGTCATGCTGATATAAGTCAAAAATGATTTCAGTCCCTCATTGGCAGCCCTTGTCTTTACATTTTTTTTAATGCACAAGTGCAATGATCAACAAGGGGCTGAATGTGAAATACTTGTGTTTATTTGTTGGCACATTTATATTACAATCTTAAGTCTCACTGGCTTCATTCCACATTCCCAAATGAGGAAACAAAATTCCATTGACAAGCATGAAACTTCAAGGATGAACTCAACAATTTAAAGTGTATGGATGTTTTATTAAACATTTCAATCAATAAACTTGCCTGTTCCCAAGTCACTCATGACCAAAGGAGCATCAATTCACTGGTAAATGAAATCTGTAATACTGCTCACTTTCATTGTGGCTACCAGGCAGGGCATTACTTTTTCTGGACAGTTCCGAGTAACTCGATGGGTAAGAACTGGTCCTGTGATGTACAACCATGACAGCAGAGATCGCCATTGAGGAGGAGCAGCAGCTTCATCAGAATGCCAGACTTCATTTAACTGACAGATTTTATACAATTTAAGTTTCCTCCTGTACTCAAACCTTTAGTCAAATAGTATGAATCACCATGCTCGTGGTGCTGTATAACATTTAAATAAGTTTCTTGTCAAAAACCTTGGGAACAAATTAAGATGTTATAAATGAGTAAATTCTTAACAAGTCTTTGCAAAGTGCAAGGTTGACTACTTTAAAACAAGGCTGACTTTGTGGGCATCATGGCCAAAGACTGAAGAATGTCTAACTACATATATAAAATACATGAATTCAGTGTGAACAGTCAAGCATTGGAAGATGGTGTAGAGCACAAGCAGACATATGACCCACCTTACAACGGTGATGATAAAAATCAATTGTGCTTGGGGGAGGCGTGAAGGCATCCAAATTGTTAATTTCCTAAAGTATAATTAGAATTTTGGCTTGTGATGAGAAAATTTGGACCAGTTGAAAGTTGGACATGAACAGGAAAACAAACCCTGATTTGATAGTTTGTCGTGATCTGCTTGAATTCTAAATTAAAATGGTGCTTTGAAACTGCCAAAGTGGAGAGCGGACTCATCCCACACAAACACAATTTAGATTAGAAACAGGGTTTGGACTATATTTGATTCCAAACAGCCTCCTCACTTTCAGTTATTGCCATGGTGGTTGTTCTTTAGCCTCAGTAGTCCTCCATGCTTCCCCGGAGTTCCATCATCTTCAATACCATTGAAACAAATCCTTTTATCACTCAACGTGATGTGTACAGTCCTCAAATATTTGGAAAATGCTTTGTCATTTATGTACTATCAACTCTAATCTGTGCAGAAATAATCAGTTTACAATAATAACCTATAACATGCCAAGTACAGCGCCTCCAGTTTCACAGTATTGAGTCCATTGCCTCACGCCGCCTCGCGGTCGTGCGGTGCAGCTCGGCTTATGAGACTTTTGCCCCGCCTTTAGAGAGAAAACACATTAACAAAAACGTATCCAAAATAATTTTACATGTTAAAAACAAGGTGTCAACTATACAAGGCTTGTTGGTTCCGCATCTTGCCAAAGACAGTATTAGAGATTCATTTATTTCATTATTGTGATTGTTTTTGGAGATGCAGATTAAATACTGTGGGTTTTAAAAGTAGGGGGGAAAAGTGCCTATTGTAGGCACCAGTACTTTGCTGTCAATGTAAACAATTACTTACAAACAAATGATTAATGAAATAAGATTTAATATCTTATGATATGTGCTGATTTTCTTTAAACATACAAATCAATGATTTTGAGATTTAGAACTTCTACCGTCTCGGTATTTGGAGGGAAGACTGACGTTAGTGACACAATTTTAAATGAAAAACGTGGTAAAGACACTGAGGAAAAAGTGTGGTTCATTCTACACAGTATGTTGACATTCTTTCACTCTTTTCCAGAATGTGTATTCTGTCTGAGTGAACTTGTAGTGCTTATCAGATGAGAGGAAAATTCTACTGACATTTGAAATTACCAGTGAGGACCGAATCCATATGCAAGACACAAATAACCTTGAAAAGATCCAAAATTCTCAGACTTTACCAATTATTCGTTCCAATCAGTGAGATACAACAACACAGTACTCGTGCAAGAGCAGCCGTTCTCTCAATCTGTACTGAAGGGGAGTACATCAATGGACATAAATCATTCACAGAAAAATTAAATTATAGGATTTAAAAAAAAAAAAAAAAAAAGGACCACCAAAAGCCTTCTGCTTAAGCACTAAGTATACACTTTTACATTACAACAGTAAAAAGTAGTTCTTGCATTCAATAAACACCACAATAAGGGCACGGTAAAGGAAAAACAAAAGGTGGGAGCAGGAAAACAATTTCATGCAGTTGTCAGTAAAAACAAAAAAGACAGGTCAAAAACTACATTTACATGTAATATAAATGTAATTTTTATGTACAAGTGTTACAGACTTGTCACTTAACACTTGTCATCAAGTCTGTGCCACTGTTCTGGCACAAAGGAGTTGGCAAGGCAAACCATGTTATTGACAGAAGAGCAGAGATATGAAAAGAAAGGAAAATAAGACCGCAATTGGTGGCGGAAACTCTGGGGGGGTTTAGAGTTGCTCTTTTAGTTATCTGATACCCGAGACGGAGCTCTGATTGATGCTGTACGTAGGGGATAAATCTCCCCCTATTGTGGCCACCAATGGTGTTCCGTTACTGGTCAGGCAACTCTCCTGGAGAGCTTCAAAGTAAGTAGCCTGCACGGGCTTGTGACACCGCAACACTTGGATGGCTTCTTCAATTTTAAACCATTCCCTTTTCCTTCCTGTTGACAGAACAAGTTTTCACTAATTATATGCTCCACACAAAATACTGATGTAGAAAAAAAAAGGGAGGCATCACTATTTTTACTACACAATAAAACAGAATTATTTATATTTAGACATCCATTTTCATAAACGACAGAAATTTTACCAATGTTGACCGAGTCCTCCCAGTCTTCGAGTACCTCAGTGACAATAAGAACATAAACGTAGGTTCTGTGTTTCCGTTCTTGGTTCTGAAAGGGGAAAACAAAATTAATTTCTCCTTCATTAACATAAAAGCATGTGAAAACTTATTAGTATGGAACAAGCATCACCTCAAATACTCCAACCAAGCGCCCTAAAGTCCCCTTCACACCAGCCTGTTTGAATAAAGAGGAGCTATTGAGAAAACGATGATTATTTTGTACTATTTATACATCTGCTGTAAAAAGTGTTGTTCCAATAAAAACAGTATGGCTCGCCTTTATTATTTAATTTTAACTTAAAGGGGTCATGACAGACCCAAACTCAACATAAGGGTTGACCGGATGTGTTTGCGATGAATCTCTGCTCCGTAATGACCACAGAGCAGATTTGTTTCAAATCAATTATCTGTGTAGACCAGTTGTGGCTTTGTTTCAATCCAACTCCAGCACAAGGTCCAATGATCTGGAGCCCTCCAGGAAAAAAATGCAAGGTGACAGAGCATCAAACTAGTACAGTGCAGTAAGGGCAGGACAGGAAGTCAGTGCGAGAAAATAAAACATGATTTTTTTGTGTTTAGGGCAGATTATTTTCAACTGTGCCAAAGGGACCCATGCTTTCAAAATATACTTATATGAAAATATGAACCTAGAATAAAATAATTAATCTGTCAATTCAACATTTGAGTAAAAATAAATGCATTACGTATTTTACAAGCACATTAACACCAACAAAAAACAAATGTGGATTATTTTACACTTCTGGATGGAGGAAATACTTTAATCACTTGGTATGTGTCTCATTTTACACACAAAGCCGTAATATTAAGCTATCGTACATGATTCCTTTACTACTGCCTGTCGGAGCCATAACCGCTACTCACTCAAGATGCAGGAGTGGACAGACCGTAAAGCCAGTCCCAATTGCAATTAAATTCCGTGCATTAACGGTGTACGAGTTTAGGGTGGAGTAAATTGAATATGACTGTTTTAATCCCACACAATCTCATTTGATAAGGTTTTTGGATTGTCATGAACTGACATGGTATTTCATACTTTGCTGAACTAAGAGCAAATTGGACTACAAGGAAGATAATGTGAAAAATTCAGAGGGGGCAGAATGAGAAGACAAATTCAACAAAAGTAGAAAAAAAAAAAGTTTTAGCTTGTGAGGGAAAACTTCTGATTTAAGCTCAAGATTTGGAAGGAGCGGTCAGTCTTCATACAGTTCATAGCAGTTGAGACAGGGAGGCCCAAACAGCCGTACACCAAAAAGTAGTGAATGCTAATTTGCGGGTTGGTCAAGAATATGGTGCTGTAGTTCAACACACGTTTTTGAGTTGTCAAAGATTAGATTCCACACAATGCATTAAATATAAAAGTAATAAAAAAAAAATAAAAAAATGCACATCGTAAATAATTTTACAGCCCTTTTTCTGTTCATGGACATTGCTTTACTTTAAACCCAGAAGCAGATAAAAGTTAAAACTTTTCACAGATAGTACTAACTGAATATGTCTCGATTGTTATAATTAAACATATTCTAATAAAAATAATCTTCAAGAAAGATGAGACCATTATAGCCCAAAGGAGAGTACTGGGTCAGGTTTGGATACAGCAAGAAAACTTGTTGACATCTCTGCAGCTTCTTCTTTAGGTTCCAGTTTCAGGCTATAAATAAAATGGAGCCTGTACTCACTGTATCAGGAACTTGTGGTGGAATCCAAGATCCTATAAACCCTACAGGCCCACTGCTAGAATCCCCCAGAGAGCAGCCAAGGATTAAGCAATAGGCCAAAAGTCACAGGGGATGTTTTTATTACATAGGAAATGTATTCCACCTGGAGTACCAATATTCCTGTAACTATAAACTACCAGGCATCAACTTTGGAGAACGACGGACTTTGAGTGTGGGTTACAAGTTATTCAACCCAACTTATGCTTGTGACCATAAGAAAACTGAACTGGCATTTATTAGGATATGTGCTGTCACACCACTGTCCAAAAAGAGAGAAGACAAAACCGAACACGGTGTTGCACTCAACAGGACGAAAAGCCACCACAAAGCATCTTGTGTCCATTTAAGTAAACCTCAATAGTGACGTGACATTAAGAATGTGTTGGCAGGTCACAGAGTTCTGCAGCCTAAGCTTCCAAACAGCTGGAGACAAAATAGGCATTGCATGACTTAACCTACTGAGAGCAGACAGAGTGGAAATGTTGTGACAATACCAAAATAATGACTGACGGGATTGCTGACTGAAATAATACCGTGGCAAAAATCATTGTGAGGGGCAACATTAATGCCCAAAGAGACGACAAGAGAGAATGTTTTTACACTGAATCTCAATGACAATTTTAACTTCACAAATCCAAGTAAAGTTGCTACACCACCTTCTTGACATAGCCAACATGTGTAAATGTGCTATTTTTCATTTATTACTTTGTTGAATGCTTTGCCACGGATTTACAGTGAGAGTAAAAAGTATTTGATCCCTTGCTGATTTTGTTGGTT
Source organism: Takifugu rubripes (assembly GCF_901000725.2). Taxonomy (NCBI): domain Eukaryota; kingdom Metazoa; phylum Chordata; class Actinopteri; order Tetraodontiformes; family Tetraodontidae; genus Takifugu; species Takifugu rubripes. The sequence continues at coordinate 5,330,894 of NC_042303.1, read as the reverse complement.
TGTCCACTAATAAAGACATGATCATTCTATACTTTTAATGGTAGATGTATTCTAACATGGAGAGACAGAATATCAAAAAGAAAATCAAGAAAATAACTTTAAAGAATTTATTTTAATTTATTTGTTTTTCATTGAGGGAAATAAGTATTTGATCCCCTAGTATGCATTAGGAATTCTGGCTTTCACAGACCAGTTTGATGCTCCCAAACAACTTGTTACCTGAATTGAAGACACCAGGTCTAACTAATCACCTGTATGTAAGACAACTGTTCACAGAATCAGACAATCAGACAGATTCCAAACTCTCCACCATGGGTAAGACCAAAGAACTCTCTCAGGACCTCAGAGACAGGATTGTTGACCTGCATAAATCGGGAATGGGCTACAAAAACATTAGCAAATTGCTGGGTATTAAAGTAACAACTATTGGTGCAATTGTGAGAAAATTTAAGAAGTATAACATGACCATCAAAAGACCTCGGTCTGGTGCTCCACAGAAGATTTCACCTCGTGGGGTGGCAATGATCATGAGAACAGTGAGAAATCGGCCTGCAACCACACAGCAGGAGTTAGTGAATGACCTCCAGGCAGCTGGGACCAAAGTCACCAGGAAAACAATTGGCAACACTTTGCGCCGCAATGGATTAAAATGCCCGAAAGGTACCCCTGCTTAAGAAGGCACATGTGGAGGCTCGCCTAAAGTATGCCAATGATCACCTCAAAGATGCACAAAGTGATTGGGAGAAGGTTCTGTGGTCAGACAAGACCAAAATTGAACTATTTGGCCTAAACTCTACTCGTCATGTGTGGAGGAAGAAAAATGCTGCCTATGATCCCAGGAACACTGTGCCCACCGTCAACCGGCTGGGTCTTCCAACATGACAATGACCCAAAGCATACAGCAAAGGCAACAAAGGAGCGGCTCAAGAAGAACCATATTAAGGTCATGGAGTGGCCCAGCCAGTCTCCGGACCTCAATCCAATTGAAAATCTATGGAGAGAGCTGAAGGTCCGAGTTGCCAAGCGACAGCCCACCAACCTTAATGATTTAGAGAGGATCTGCAAAGAAGAGTGGGCCAAAATTCCCCCTGATATGTGTGCTAACCTTGTGGTTAACTACAACAAACGTTTGACCGCTGTGCTTGCAAACAATGGCTTTGCCACCAAATATTAAGTGCTTTTGGATAGAGGGATCAAATACTTATTACCCTCAATGAAAAATAAATAAATTAAAATAAATTCTTTAAAGTTATTTTCTGGATTTTCTTTTTGATATTCTGTCTCTCCATGTTAGAATACAGCTACCATTAAAAGTATAGAATGATCATGTCTTTATTAGTGGACAAACCAACAAAATCAGCAAGGGATCAAATACTTTTTACTCTCACTGTATGTGTGTGTGAGGAGCCAGCACAGAAAAGAAATTATGAATTCAATATTTTGCTGTCAACAAAACATGGCTGTTTTGCAAAATTGCCCCCTTTGCAGCAATGATTTTTTTTTTACCATGATACCAAGATGATGCCTGCTGTGAATGACTGGAGCAAGAAAAACACCTAAACATTGTATGTACATGCTTAGCCTTAGGTGGATCACAAATCTTATCAGAATGCCATCTTTCATAAAGTAGCAACTGTGCTGAAAAGTTGGCTGCAATGAGATAAAAGTCTCTAGTTTTGGGTCACCACTCGAAATTACAAGACTTAACGGTAAGAGAAGAAAATGGAAATTTCAGATGTCACCTGCATAGGGTCATCAAAGAGTTTTAATTATGTATGCATGTGTGTGTGTGTGTGTGTGTGTGTGTGTCTTTGGCTGATGAGCCTTTTCATTCGATTTAAATCTGCTCTCCCCTTTTGACACATCTTTGTTCAAAGCACAAAAGCAGTGGCCATTAATATAATACTTAAAAATCATAAAAGGTTACAAAAGTTTGTCAGTTTTTAAAAATTGTGGCATATAAATGCTGCCTAGCAAATATGATGCCAATGTTGCCAAGAGTGCTCTCTTTCTCTCTGTTCATTCAACCTGGAAAACCTGCAAAATGGGCTTTACAACATAGTATAAGGTCCAGTGTTAAATACGGTTACGAGTTAAAAATGAAACAACACATCCGAGGACCTATGTTCAAATTGGGAATCTGTTCTTGATACTATTTTCTTGGTATAAACATGAACCAAAAATGCACATTTTACATATACATTTTGCATCTGAACGTAGAGGAGAGTCTATGGATTTGTTCAGTGAATCAAAAAGAACAATTATACCATATTAAAATAAAGCATCTAAAAACACAACCAACCTCCTCACACACTTCTCGAGCCGCAGCAACACTTGGCTCCTCTTCGGGTTCCATTCCCCCCCCAGGAACTATCCACTTGTCAGGATGTCGACTACTGCTCACCAGCAACACCTGCAAATCATAAGTATGCTGGTGTCATTAATTTAACTACACGCAGTAGCCAAAAAATGAAAGATGCAAAAATATTCACACCACACTGCTTAAACATATGCTCTTCACCCATGTAATCTGTAAAAGTGATCACCCACGTGACATCTCGATACACAGTAAACACAATTTGAAGTAGCTAAAATTGCATCATACAAGATACATGGAAAAAAGTAAACATATCCAGGTTAAGACCACTAGGAGACGAACTCGAACTTGGAGTTGGAGACGAAGTGGAAGATTAGGCTGATAGTGGTATGCTGTAACCACAAATACTGTCGACACGTTCTTGTTTCCAGTATACGACAACGGCAAGTTCAAATATACAAACCCAATTATGTAGAGAGATGACATTTATAGGTTCCATTGTCTAACCAGCAATCATGTTACTAAGATGTTTGGCTAACGAAGCTAATGTAAAATTAACACTGTATGAAACAATAATTACCAGGCAAAAATCATCCTTAGAGTGGATACAACGTAGACAATAATTTCTATTCACTCGCACCATTATGAAAATCACAAATGTCCGACTACTCCTCGGCAGCAACATGGCTTATTAGCAAGCCATCCTTAACCTTAGCATGGAGCTAACAGGTTGACATAAAGTAAGGGGCAGAAAAACCTGTCGTTGCTATGTGCGAAGCTAAAGAGGCTTACATAACACATTGATGTGTTGGCTCAAAACACTGAAAACAGAACTCAATCAGACAATGTGTTGATTTACATTAGGAGTGCCAGATCATGTTAAACTGACATAAACCAAAGCTTTTTCGATTAGGCAAACGGAATTAAACACAGGTAAGACATTGAAAGCAGTCGCGGCTGCTAATGTTAGCTTGGCCCGCTAGAAAGAATGTCCACCGGTCTCACCTCCTCCTCGGTTTCACTCCTGAAGCATAGGCAGGCGGCCCGCTTCTTGTACCCATCCCCGTCGTACGTCCGGGTTTGGTTTGACTTCAGCTTCATCATTTTCAAGAGCACAAATATTCTAAAATACAGCTAATTCTAAAAAAAAAATAAAAAATTTAATTGCAAAGTCTTCCTCAGGGGAACCTCTGCGTTTGGATTAATAGAAATAACTTCTTCTTCGCTTCATTTTAACAAACCTAGGCACAGCTTCGGCACAATCGCCATTACAAAGAGCCGCTACGCCCACGACGTATTTTAACCTTTACTAGCGCAAAAAGCGTAAGGAAATTACGCAACCCACGTCCAAGAATTAGGAGGACAGATTTGGTGAAAATGCAACAATCTGTGACTGGAGTAAGGAAAAACCGACACCTTTGTTTGTAGGTTGTCATTGGTGCTAATTTGATGCGGTTTTGTTTGTTATTTAATTATATATTTTTCTAACAAATAAAATCCATTGTTTTCAAAAGCTAATCAATCAATCAATCAATCTTTATTTATATAACGTCTTTTTCAATCAAAATTGTTTCAAGGCGCTTTCCAGAATCCCAGGGCCTAACCCTAGACAAGCAACAATGGCAAGGAAAAACTCCCCTTTAACAGGAAGAAACCTTGAGCAGGACCAGGCTCATGTAGGGGGACCCTCCTGCTGATGGCAGGCTGGCTAGAGAGGAGAGGAGAGGAGAGGAGAGGAGAGGAGAGGAGAGGGCGGGCATAGAGCACAGAAACACATACAAAAATACACTATTTATACAGCGGCTAACTTTAGAATTGAATCACTTCATCTTTTTCATCTTTATCTTTTAATGCAGGTCCGTTCAAAATCTTGCTCATTAAACTTGGATGGATTATGCATGATTTGGCAGTGATTAAAACATGAATACTGCAATTGTTCACTTAAACTACATGGATGCTGAAAATATTAATTATCTTATATCAATATTACCGGTAATTATATTATACTTAGATTTCAAATACAAATGACAAAACTCATATCATCAACTAGAGACTTGGCTTTATTGATCACAAGAAAAACAAAATGAAAACTCAAAAAACATTACAAAGCTAATTTAATTCAGCAACATTCTTTGTCTGTAATCTCCTGGAAAATATGAGTAACAGTTTCAGAGAGAGAGAGAGACAGCAGTCAAAACAACCTTCAATCTTACATCACATCTTCTAAGGAACCAAACCAGACAGCTTGCTGTGATGACGACAGACAGGTTGCTGTGATGAGAGAAGTTATAGTGAAACTTACCATTCTGAGTGATCAGACGATTGGTGACCTCATTTGTGAATCTCTCCTTTCACCTCGTTCTCCCAGGTGCCGTGCAGCAGCTTCCCGCTTTTGTTTTCAGCACCCTGTTAAATATTGGGAACTTACTATATAGTAAAAAATAAAATAGTATTAAATAAACTAAACATTTTTTCTCTTTAGCTGTTGAATTTGAAAATATTTTTCAATGCTGACAGAGGATATAGAAAAGCAGATACAGACAAAGAGCAGAGTTGTTCAGATTAAAATAGATTAGAGGGTATAATCAATGATTGGGTGAATTTTGATGGTATTTTTAGACCACATCGCATATTCAACCGGAAGTTCCTGTTAAGCTGAGAGATTTATTTTGCAAGGTAGCAGCCATGCAAAGTCATAACTACACAGCACATACAGGATAACAGAGGATAACATTTAAAAAGTTGATTCTATTTGATGTCACTTTCAAAATAGAAGCAATGAAAAATACTTTCATAGCGCAAATATCACATAGAATTGCCACACAAACACACCTGAACATCTTTTATTTCACATATGTGGTTGTATCTGTGCTTCCTTCTTTCAACTACATCATTTACAACTCCCCTGAGCATTACGGGAACACGCCCTGGGGGCATGTACTTCCTTCTGTACAAGCTATATAAGAAAATAATAGTTTGGGAGCATGTCTGCCTTTCCATTCACATATACTATAGTAAAAAAGAGCTAAGAAAAAAAAGTATTGAGGCACTGAATGGCTCCCTACAAATATAAATGCTTTTTATGTTTTGCTATTTTTTTCTGTGAGTTTACTCACATGTCTTCTCTTTTTCATCAGAGAAGAAATGGACCACTTCTTGTCAAAGTGACAGGTTGACCTTTCCCTGAACCCGCCCACATCTGTTCCCCCCCCCTCCACCTCCCTTTCTCCCTCCCGCCTCCCGCCATTCTCCCTTGCCCACCTGTTTTTAATAAGGATGGGCGGGAGTTACAAAACAGTTACAAATCAGTTTTGCCATAGTTCTGGCATATCCATCTGTGGGCAACATGAGTAGTTCTACATCCGTGATTGGTGAGACGGCTGTGACCGTTATAAGAGAATTGTGTGGAAAAGTAGTTGAAAAATCCACGGTGTTTGTACAGCGTTCTCAGGCGTCACCTTCTGAGCCTTTGCAGCAAGAATGGTCTTTGGAGCCTTATAGTCAAACAGGGAGTTTTGGGTATGTGTTCCGTTACAAGACGGGGGAGTTGATTCTCTATCAGCGTGAAGAATCTTCCACTGAGGGGCCTATGTTGTCGGCTACGATGTCTTCCAATGACTGGGGTGTGTTGAAACTGATCAAACCGGGAATGGTGTGTGTGACTGAAGAAGGCTGTGAAGAAAGAAACAACACAGAACAGAAACCTTCCACAGAACAAACATTTGTGAGCATTTGGTTGACGAAAACCTCGGGTACGGGAAGATGGTTCTATCGTGCTAGCTACAAGATGCAGATGGAAGAGATGTCAGGGAAACCGAGACAGTATTTTGTCTTGGATCTTTTTAACTCAGACTGTGGGGTTTTCAGCAACGTGTTGACTCTACCTCTTGCAGCATGGATCGAAAAGATGCATGAAATGGATGATAAAATCACAAAATTTTTTCACCATTGTCGTCTTTGGAACAACACTGTGGTGACGAAAAAAAGAGTCCTCCCTCGTGTAACCCCACACCCATATCTCAAATGTATAAAAGACGTTCGTCTGAACCATACGTTACCCACTACCGGAGTGAAACACTAAGGAGAGCATGTCTACCAACAGAAGCGTCAAGAGCGGATCTGACAATCCGAGCAATTCCTATCTGTGGGATGAGGATGAGACACAAGCGGAATGCCGTCAACGTCGGCTTCGGCCTCGCAGGCTGGACTTTGACTCACTCATCCAACGCTCGGATCCCACGGATTCTAACGAGTCTCTCACTCCTTGGCTAAGCCCTCCACCAACCCCACCCCTCGGACGCTCGGCATCGGATCCTGGGGTGTCCAGTCCTCACTCACCCTCACTGACACCACCCGTCAGAGACTCGGCATCACTTCCAGAGCTGTCCGAGTCTCTTCTCCAAGGCAGAGATCCTGCGCCGTCTCCGGCTTCTTCATGTCCAGGTTCTCCAATCTCTGTGAGCGGTGTGGAGAGTCTTTCACGCTCAACAACCCCTGATCCGCCTTTGCCCGACGACGCATCGGATCTCCCCGGGGCTGTATGTAACGGTGCTGACCAGCTTGACGGCTGGGCATCTGAATTCTTTGGTCTGGTAAAAAAAGGCGTTCTTCATCTACTTAGCGTCGTCCTGGACCTGTACAAGGGTGAGGTTTGCAACGGATGTCGGATCGACCACCCCAGCCAGCGCCAACACCAGTGTTTGGATGTGATCGAACCGGGTTTCTACCGCAACAACTTTTACATGTTGATGAAAAGACTCTACACACCCAAGTTCATTCCTGCTATTCAAAATTTCCTGAAAGCGTGCGGTGTCAACGCTGACTACGTGAAAGTCAAGATCGCCGCAGAGAGCCTTTTGCTCGAGCTGAAATCCAGCGAATTAATCTACCCTCCCATCCCACAAATGTACGAGAGTATCGCCGACAACGACAGCGAGATTAAACAGGAACATCTGGACACGGTGACTCAGTACTGGACTGAAAACACTTATATCTGAAAACACCATTTTCAGATATAAAATGGGGAGCTTCTGGGGAAAAGTTGTAAACGATGTAGAAGGTGTCAAGATCCAATTGATCAAGGGTCAGATAATAAACATCTTGTACCAGGCTATTGAGAACAAAACGGCTTCAAACAAAAACATCTTGCTGGAAAAAACCAGAACGTGTGCAGGACCCGCACTTTGGGAAGAGATGGTAAATGACACGATGCTTATGAGCAAATCTGGATTGTCGGATTGTTTTAAAGTAATTTTTAAAGAACTGTCCAACGATGTTGTAAAGCCATGTCATATGATAGCCTTTTATGCTTTGCTCATTGATGTGACCAGCAGACTTGTGCAAAACAACCATTCTGTAAGCATCTTGGAAGAACTTGGAAAATTTCACGATGATATCTGCCTCAGTCTAGATCATAAAGTCTTAACTCAAACTCTATTGATGATAACGCATTGGTCTTAGACTAGTTTTTGACTATCTGTACTTTCACATTACAAATGTTACAAATGTATTTGCTCATGTTACTCACAAAATGTATTTACTCATGTTACTCACAAAATGTGTATGCTAAAGATTTCTTAACAGCTAATAAAAAAATAAATACCTCTCAAACGAGCATCCCTTCTCATTCTGTTTTCAACATGTCTGAGACACGCTTCATGGAAAAAGTGTACTATGATCCCGCGCATCCCGGTAGCCTCGGTGGTGTAGAGCGGCTCCATAAGGGGGTGCAAGAAGAAATGGGAAAGACCTCGAGAAAATGTTAAAACATTTCTACAGGGACAGGACACTTACACTCTACACAAACCGGCCAGGATACATTTTCCAAGAAACAGGGTTTTCGCCCCCCGCCCTTTAAACCAATTTCAAGCGGACCTGTGCGATATGCAAGCCCTGTCGGAGCATAATGACGGATATAATTATTTATTAACGGTCATAGACATATTTTCCAAAAAAGCTTACGTCAGGGCTCTGAAGAGAAAATCAGCGGCTGAGGTGGTAAAGGCGTTTGAATCCATTTTTGAGTCAAGTCAGACGCCTGAAAAAATACAAACTGATGCGGGGAAAGAATTTTTTAACAAGAGTTTTGAAGCTTTGATGAGAAAACACAATATCGTTCATTTTTCCACCGCCAGCCACCTTAAGGCCTCTGTGATTGAAAGATTTAATCGTACATTAAAAGGTAGAATGTGGAGATATTTTACAGCAAACAACACTCTGCGATACACCGACGTCTTACAAGACTTGGTGAAAAGCTATAATCACAGTTATCACAGCAGTATCAAGATGAAACCCGATGAGGTAACCTCGGAGAACACAGTGTTTCAAAACTTGTACGGTAAATCTGAAAACCGACGGAAGGTTGAAACCAAGATGAATTTCAAGAAGGGGGACCTAGTTAGAATTTCAAAACTGAGAGGAGTGTTTGATAAAAAATATGAACAGAGTTTTACGAACGAGGTGTTTACGGTATCTGAACGCATCCCTCGCGACCCTCCAGTGTACAAGTTAAAAGATTACGATGGAGAACCCATCCAAGGGTCATTTTATGAGCCAGAGCTACAAAAGGTAACGATGGGGGAAGACAGACTTTTCCACGTAGAAAAGATTCTGAAGCATCGCGTCGTCAGGGGTGAAAAGCAAGTCTTTGTAAGTTGGAAAAACTGGCCGGAGAAATTCAACAGCTGGATCAAAGCCGCAGATTTAAAGAACGTATAAAAATCAACTCGCGATCGCAACGGATATCATTTCATCATGTACGGTCCGAAGGACGAGGGTTTTTTTATTACCCTACCCTCCAACGCCAGCGTCGATGTTTTTAAAGAAAACACGAGTTCCAGTTACCGCGTGGATTTGCCTCAACATATCGATTTAGAGGGAAGCTGGGAAGTAGCTTTAACGCAGATTTCATACCCGCACACCTTTTATCACCTTTCTCAGGAGGATGCCTACTTTTACTGGAGGGAAAACCCTCAAGAACCGGCCACGGAGAGCAAGGTGCATCGTCAAGAGATGAAACAATCATATTTCAACGGCTTCTCAGCCTTTAGATTCGAGATGGACGGACAATTTAGAAGAATAAAGTCTGATATTTACCTCGTCTATGACAGTCTTCTGAAAAGATTTGATTTCCAATCGGGAGGTAAAACCCACGTACTCTTCGAAGGACCCCTGGCATATTTGATGGGTATGAAATCAGGGGAATGGTTTACGTTTGACCAAAGGTATGCGTACTATCCCTGCGATTTACGAGCTGGGTTTTATCACATGTATTGTTACAGCGACGTAGTTGCACCGCAGATGGTCGGCGACGTTTATGCGCCACTTTTGAGAACGATTGATGTAAAAGGAACGTTCGGTGAAATCGTCACACAGTATTTCAATCCTGCTTACTATTTACCGGTGTCCAAAAACCACATTGAAAACATTCAGGTGGAGATAAAAACGGATCAAAACAAACCGGTAAAATTTTCATACGGCAAGACTATCGCGACTCTCCACTTTAGACCTAGAACTTGAACCCCAGGGTTATATATATTCCAATCGCCCGCGTCCTCATCATTCATTTTCAGGAGGCTGATCAGCTATCCACACACAAAGTATTCAAGGCTAAGAGAAAAATAGAGAAAAATAAAATGGCTCGGGTAGGTTTGAGAGAAGATCCTCACCGATTTGTACAATATTATGAGAGTCAAGTAGGGGGGAATTTGCCGGGGTTTTACGGTGCACCGGTCATGTACGGTCGGGGGATAGGATCTTTGTTTTCTAAATTATTTCGTTTCGTCAGCCCTTTGGCCAAGAAAGGTTTCGAAATAGCTAAACCTCATCTTAAAGCCGCTGCGAGTAACATCGCCTCCAACGCCGTCAAACACGTGATGGAACGGTTCGCCGGTGATCAAGAAGATGATCAAGAGATGAAGCAAGAAGGATCCGGGGGCATTATGGTGTTGTCGCGTAGGAAGAGAAGACGACCCCCCGGAGAACGCATCCCCTCGAGCTTTAATAAACAGCCGTTCGGTAAAAGGAAGAAATCAGTTGCAAAAGGCCGTCGTGTGAAGAAGAAGTCCGTCCGGAGCTCTGATATTTTTTAAGAATATCTTTTCTTTGAGAAAAAAGAAAATGGCTCTAGTACATCAGAAATCTCCAGAGTGTACTCTGGCCGAATTGGATTTATTTTCAGCACCTATGACGCAGCTGTCTATCGATGAAAAAACCTACACGGAAATTTCTCCCCTGTCAGCCATCACCGACGGGGGACCCATTGAGTTTTTCATCCCCGGAGACGGGGACCGGTATCTGGATCTGAACGACACTCTGTTGCATCTCCGTGTAAAAATCACCAACGCTAACGGATCGAACCTAGCTAATGACGCAGCGGTGGGTCTTATCAATTATCCTCTAAATACAATTTTCAGTCAATGCGACGTGACCCTGGGGGATCGACTCATCTCTCAGTCGAGCGCTACCCACCCCTATCGCTGCATGATTGAGACCCTGCTCAACTTTTCACCGGACACGCTCTCCAGTCAGTTTACCGGGGGTCTTTTTTACAAAGATACCGCCGGGTCAGTGGACTCTATCGTGCTCGTGAACGGTCCAAATAAAGGGTTAACGAGGAGAGCCGCGTCCACAGCCCGTTCCAGAGAAGTACACCTGCTCGGTCCTCTCCACGGGGACATCTTTTTCTGCGAGAGACTATTGCTCAACTCTGTCGATTTGAGAATTAAACTGATGCGAGCCAACGATGCTTTCTGCCTCATGGGGACGCGTGACTCTGCTTTTAGCCTAAAAGTACTGGGGGCTTCCCTATTTGTTAAAAAAGTAGCCGTGTCCCCTGCAGTCAGGTTAGGTCACGCCGCCGCCTTAATGAAGGGCAACGCTCTCTACCCCCTTTCACGCGTTAATGTGAAAACTTACTCTATTCCGGCAAACTCTAGGGTTTGCAACCAGGAGAATCTGTTTCTGGGTAGCATACCAAAGTACGTGGTTCTGGGTATGGTACACCACGAGGCTTTCACAGGAAGACGAGACCTGTCGCCTTTTAATTTCAGACACTATGACATCGAATACCTGGCTCTCTGTCAGGACGGCCGGCAAGTTCCGGCTAAAGCTTTCCAACCCGATTTTAACAACGGGGTGTCCGTCAGAGAATTCTACAACATGTTCCTGGCTACCGGGAGACATCTCAAAGATTTACCCCTGAGTATCAGCCGTGATGACTTTAATGACGGCTACTCTCTGTTTGTGTTTAATCTCAATCCGAGCGATGACAACGACGCACTGTCTACCGTCTCAAACGGAAACCTCAGGCTGGAGTTGAGATTTAGAACACCCCTGCAGCACACCGCGACCCTTATCGTCTACGCCTGTTACGATTCTATTCTGGAGATCAACGCCAAGAGGCAGGTGCTGGTGGACTATTATTAAAAGATGGACAACGTTCAACTAGAGAACCTTCTGCATAGCCTGCTGGGAGATGTGTTTTGCGGGGTGTGGGCGTCCGATCAACTGCCCATGCTGAATCCCTCTTTTAGAACCCCGGCCTACTTTATCGTCAACACACATCCGGCTCACATGCCGGGGGAGCACTGGTTAGCTTTGACGCTGGAAAATGGTGGCATAGCCACCTTTTTTGATTCTTATGGATTTCCGCCGGACTTTGATCACTACCCCCCGAGCATCTTACAGTTTCTGGAAAAACGTTCTAAAAACATTGAGTACCACGACGTTCAGTTGCAGCACCACATGTCGACGGTCTGCGGACAACATTGCATCTATTACCTCTGTCACCGCGCGTGCGGGCTATCTTTTGATCAAGTACTGTCTTTGTACAATGATGATGTAATAAAGAATGACTTCACGGTGTACGACTATGTGAGGAAATATCAGCGCTGTATTAGAAATAAAATCAATGGTCCCTCCAATCAGGGGTGTTGTTTTTTGCAATGTTTTAAAGATTTTTAAAGTTTTTGAATGAATGACTGTACGCTCGAAAAAATGTTTAATAAACGCTTTATTGGTAAAAGACAAAACTTTGTGTATTACATTTATTCACGATGAAATGTTAATCCAACGCGGGGGGTCATTTGTTCGTCTTCTAGTTTTTGACGGTAGATCCGCAGGTGTTTCAGAGTCTTGAGATCCGATCGCATCCATCTTGAGGAGTCGGTATTGATTACGCGCTTTTGGGTTACTTATAGAAGACAAAGGGATGTTTAATTCTGAGAGAGTATTTAAAAAATGTGTCCATCGGGGAGGTTCAGAACCCTCTGATTTTTTCTTTTTAAAAGGAAACAAGAGTCGTTTGAATAGATCGATCATGTGAGACCCTTTTACAACGTTGCCCCGGTACACAAATTCCCCTTTTGTATTCCAAACATCGTGACGGTCGGATAATTTCTTTAAGACGTATTCGGCATTCTTGCGATCTCGCGGTGGGAGGCTCTGCAACACGTCGTCGATGATGCTATCGGACGTCCGTACGTCCGTCCCAGAATCTGCCTCTGCCTCCGTCTTTGTCAGATTCTCTGTCAGATTCTCTGTCTGATCCTGCTTCACAAAGGTCAGATATCTTTGCAGTAACGCGTTATATTTTTTAATTTTTTCATGAGAGCTCAGCCCCTGCTCGTTTAAGATGGCTCTCATCCTAGCATCCAAATCGTCCTCCGCGACATCTCTGATGGACTGGGAGGGCCGCGTCAGGCGGTTGAGTTGATGAGGAGTGACGAGAAACATTTTTTGGGCCTTTTTCAAAGTCATTTTCGTATCAATCCTCCGACGAGGTTCCCGATCAAAGGTACCACCGCTGAGAGGAGAGGTAAAAGAAATCCGCCCGTCTGCTTCTTTAGAACCTGTTGCTTCCTCTTTAAACTGGTTCTTTTATCAGCCAACAGTTTGATAATTTTTTTCTGTCTCTTCAGTTTTTTAAATTGAGAAGGAGTCAGGGGGATGTTTCCTTTTAGAAGATTTAAAGAAATCTCACACAGTGTCTGGATAAAATCCGGGGAGCTGTGAATAAGAATGTCTCTACGTTTCTTGGGTGTGGCACGGTACAGGGCCTTCAGCAGGGGTGCGTTTCTTTTTATACGCGCTGACATGATGATCTACGTCGACGCTCTGGGGATGTAAACGGCCGCTTGCTGGTGAGGAAGTACACCCGTTCTCAGTCTGTACGGATCTGGGCAGACGGGGGTGAGATCCACTATTAAATACCCGTGAGGGTCTTTTGTGGCGTCTTCAAAACTCTCCAAGAAAAATGTCTTTTGTGATGGAAAAATCTGATGAGCCAATATATTCATTTGTAGTTTATCCCGTGGGTTTTTAAACATGACCAAATAATTGCTGTTCAAACTGATGGTGCGACTGTGTTTACCCTGGTGAAACACGTTTTGAGTCAACATCATAACACTCATGTTTCTGTGGTGGCGATACTGTGTAAAAATCTTTACCACTTCAGGATGGTCAGAGGCTTGAAAAATAACATCGTCCAAAATAATCAAATGCTTTTGATCAGGAGGAAACAGTGTTTCATCTTCAAAAGAATCAGGCAGACCTTTGACAAATTTAATGTTTTTAATCATCTTTTGCAGTTCAGCGTACATAGGTTGAAAAGAGGTATAAATCCACACGATATTGTCAGGTACAACATTTATTACACGGTCACAGTTTTCCAATACATTTTTTACAAAATAGGTCTTTCCACACCCGCTCGGACCCACGATTAAACAAGAAAAAGGAAAGATAAACCTAGGATCAAATTCAATTTCCTGCATTTCTAATACCCGAAAGGCAGAGTTGTTCCGTCAGCAAAGAGTCGTCTTTTGTCATACACCACCCTAAATTTTTTATCAAATGACACATTTCTCAATGCAAAACCCTTTTTATCACGTCTGATGCTGTGTTGACGGATCTCGATCGTGTTTCCCTCTTGTTTATTACTCAGGTAACCCTCCACCAGCTCTCTGACACTGTCAAAGCTCACACGCTCACAACATTCCCGGGTCTGAGTGATACCTTTCACACGCATGACGACTTTCTTTTTATTTCGTGTTTGGTACGCGTAACTCTTGGGACCCGCCGCTGCAAACTCTTGAATGCTGTCACCATCCAGTTCATCCGTCAGGTCACCTAAATAGTTACCCAGCTCTAGAGGTTTCTCACCCTCTTTGACCAGATAGATTAAACTATCTGTGTCGATGTAAAACACTCTGTCTTGTAGTTTTTCCAGATAACTGTACAGCTTCAGTCGTGCGTGTGCTGTGGTGAATGCTGCAATAAAAACATTACTCTGTTTACCTGGGGGTTGAACGTACCTGTCGGTGTATTTCCACCTGATGAGAGCTCTGTTGCTGTGGAGAACGGAAAAGTATTCGACTTTGTATTTACCTGAAAACATGTAACTAAAGAATTCTTTAGGATCTGAGACAATGGTGGTTTTAAACAAATTATCTCTCTGTGCAAACTTTCCCCACAAACTGTTGAGACACAATTTAGCAACCTGTCTTTTCACAGGATTGGTCTCGATTTTGCCAGCATCTAAAAGAATGCCCTGATGCTCCTGATAGTCCCTGATGTATTTTTCCCTGCTCTCTCGGTCCGTCGCCTCAGCGGGGTAACCCGAGGCTTCCTGCTTTCCTTTCAAAAAGGTGTGTATGTAGTCGGTAAACACAGTGTCGCTGCTCTTGTCAAAGTGCCAGACTTCTGTAATTTTACCCACCCTGTACCCCACCTCCAGAGCTTTGATGAATTCAACGGTGACCCAGACCCCCGTCAGAGCTCTGCCCTCATCGTCGTGTTCGCAGGGGCCACCCTCATTGTTAGTTTCGGCACAGGTGCGACACAGTGTAAAGAGTAATTTACCTCCCTCACTTTTGTGCGGTAACACGGGGAATAAAAGACCTCGAGGAGGATACACAGTGGCTCTGATGAAGCCGTAGTAGCTGCGTGGGTCCTCGAAATCTTTGTAGATGATCACGGGGTGACCAAAGGGGTAAGAGCAAGTACTGTTGACAAACGGGTACAGTGAGGTGACATCAACATAGTGGATGGTTTCATCGGGCGCTGCCGTGTGTCGCAGTTTTAAAGCGCTCGTTCTACCTCCGAAAAGTGCTTTTCGGGGGTTGAGAGGCTCAGGAGCGTTAAAGCAACGGAGAAATTCTTTAACCTCCGTGCATGTTGTTTTCATCTGGTTCCACGTGTGTTCTCTCATGACTACAACACGAACCCCATGTGTGGTCTGTAGCTCACTCACCCTCTTCTCACTTTTGTAGTGCAGTTCACCAAAGGTGACGCCTCTCATATCGCACTGTACTGTGGGATCAAAGCAACTGGGACAGCCGTGGTAAAAACATCCATGAAATTCCCAGACATGTTTTACACCGTCAATCTCAGCATATCCGTCTACGAAAAATGCACCAATCTGTTTTTCACCCATGTTTAGAGCATGCTGTATAAAGATTTTTTCTTTGTGCATCAACCATTCTAACCATTGAACCGATGCGCTAGAGAATCTTTTGCTCTGATTCAAATAGTTGTGAGGGCAGGGGATAGCCAGAGTGTTAGGAGTCAGATAATTGGTGCGAAACACCTTCATACAGGCTCCGGCTATGGCGATAGAACCAAAAGGGTCTACCCCCGTCTCACCTAGGAACTGATCTCTAAATTTAAGACTGCCCTGGGTGAGAATGTCAACATCATTTTTGCAGTACAGCGAGGCCTCCTTTTTGAAGTCAAAGGTACCGCGGCTGACCTCGTTGTACCACGGGTCAAATTCTTCCCGTTCGCGCACCGTCATGCGATCTACGTCGTAGTCGGACGGAACGGGATAGGGCCCCACGTAATTGAGGTGAATTTCTGAGCTAAATTTGTGTGGGAAATACCCCTTGGTCTTGTCAGTGAATCCTAAGGCTTTGGGCATAGCGCTGAGACGCATGGGGAGAAATGACAGGGAATCTATGAATTTGAGACCATAATGGGATTCCTCAAAACTGAGGATTTTACTCCCGTTCATCAGAATCTGTTGTGGCGTCACATCCAGTTCCAACATACCTTTTAACACCAGATAACTGTCAAACCCCTTGGCATTATGGGCTATAAAGATGCTCTGTTTGTATCGTGGCTTCCTGAAATGCAAAATAAACATTTTAGCACAGTCAAGACCATAAAACGCCTTCTCTTCACCTTTGGATGTTTTTGTATGCACTAAAAAAGGAACATGCTCTCCATTTTGACCCACAAATGTTTCAAAATCATAAAAAACCAAATCAGGATGTGAGATGTCTGGTTGGAGGGTAGGAATGTAACAACTATGATCGACTTTAGAGTCGCTCTGCAGTTTTTCACCACAGATTTTACATTTTTTCACCGCACAGCGATGCTTTGCATCGTCTAACGACAAATTGACACTGTAGTATAGTTCGCATCGTGCGCATTTTTTGATTTGGTCGCAGAGGCTGGACTTTCTGCTTGAACCGACCAATTTGTGTCTGGTGAAACAAGAGGGTGAGCGACACGTTCTGTTACAGTCAGAGCAAACCACTGTGTTGAACCCTTCTGTGGGGCAGGCAGGATCGTTGCACACTGCGCAGTAACCTTTACAAAAGTGGGTATAGGGGTGCTTAAAAGTCTTGTAACAATAATTACAGACTGACGACCCCAGGAAGGCTTTGAGATTTTTTATCCCATAATAGTGATTTTGTAGTAAAAAGAGAAACAACTGATTGGAACGATCAGAGAATTTTGTCTCATAATGTGAGAGGGGTTTACTGTGGCATGTTCTGTAAAACACAACAATTTTACGCCCCAGAATATTTTCAAATTTACCAATGTCACTGAAAGTGACGGGGGTCTCATCATTTAAACCAGCCTGATGCTGCAACTTCCTCGCAATATCAAGGCATTCTCTTTCAGTAAGTTTCGGGTAGATAACGTGAGCTAGACTGATGGCGAAGCAAAGCTGGTTGTCTCTGTTGTCTACGATAAATAAGTGACGTCTTTTTTTGTCAATGATTTCACAGTCTAGAGTTTTCTCCATCTTACGTTTGGCACCTCCTCCTGGGTTCTGCACCACGTGAAGGATGAATTCTATATTCTCATCCGATGAAATGATACCGTTTGACTGCACAATCCGATCTAGCATTCCATTAAAAGCCGGTAGAATATTTTCACCTTGTTCATCCACAGCAACTGTAACATGATTGTGTACGTTTTCACCCACCACCTCCAACTGTATTAAATCATTGCGACTACTATGTCGTCTGGCAACATCCACCAATTCGCTGATAACCCCTGTTACATCTCGATAGAATGTTGCAATGTCAGGCACATTTCCCCGAGTGGGAATGTTAAAGGAGCGTCTTGTTCTCCATGTGATAAAATCATTAAAAAACCTCTCACCCCGCTCAGGAGAGAGATCGGATGGATTTTCTCCTAGCCCTCCTCCCCCTTGCTGAGGAGAAAGATGGGCTGAGGGGCTGCTCTCTGACCCCCCTTCTCCTGGCCTCTCATCCTGTTCAGGAGGGGGGTTAGGAAGAGCCGATTGTGTCTCGGCTGAATCCGTCTCTGATCTGATTGTTACCGCGTGTAAGACATGATCACTTTGCGTGTGGAGAGCTGATGAAGGAGAATGATTTTCAAACTCTACTGCATTAACTGCATTAAGGTTTTCGAGGGCATCATTTATGAGTTGTAAGGTGTCAAGTTCTAGGACGTTTTCATTTTGCTCTGTAAAATGTAAATTTATTGGAATGGAGATTGGAATTTCACTTAATTGATCAACAGCTATTTGTAAAGCATTCGGTACTTGATTAAAATATTCAACATTGAAATCCTCATCACTTAATTGATCAACAGCTATTTGTAAAACAATCGGTACTTGATTAAAATATTCAACATTGAAATCCTCATCCATATCTTAAACAAAAGACAGAAAAAGGAAAAAAAAAAAAATTACAGCTTTTTCAACACTGTTTTAGTACACCTTTGGTTACAATTGGAGGAAACAATATACCGTATGACATTATTGAAAATCTCCAGCACTACCTTGTCTTGGGGGTGTTGGGAATGAATGTAGCAGCCTGTATCCTCAGCCCTGTCAAAGAGCGGATCAGGAACGCTCTCGTGGTGCTCGTGCTGTTGTTGGGGATGATTGTATCCGGCTGTATCCCCGTCCACCCTGTTGAAGGACGGTTGACGAACGCTCTCGTGGTGCTTGTGCTGTTGTTGGGGATGATCGTTGCCCCCCCGTATCCCCCTCGACCCTGTTGAAGGACGGTTCAGGAACGCTCTCGTTTAATCTCAACCCTGAATCTGTAATTAGATGAGAGATGAGTTATTATTTTTTTTTATATATTATTATTATTATTAGTCAAGAAGATATAGTATAAAATATACCATCAAACAATCTCCTGACAATGTTAGACTTGTGTCTCTGGTTCCTACGTCTCCTTATCGGCCTCGCAGGTTCGAAAGGATCTGGTGAAAGCGAGAGTGGAGCTGCCGTGGGTCCCGCTGTAAGTACAGGGGTCAGAGTGGTACACGCTTGCCGTATTCTACGTCTCCTCGCAGGGGCAGAAGGTTCACGGGAGAGTGGAGCTGCCGTGGGAGTCACAGTGCTCAGAGAGGCGCACGTTTGAAGGTTCTGTTTTGATGGTTCTGTTTAGACAGAGGGGAAAATCGTTAAAATACAAATCATCAAAACGGCACATATTTTGTATATACTTCTAATCACAGATAAATATATTACCTTGTACAGTCGACTTCGGTCCTCCTGGCTGTCTCACACGTCTTCTGGAGAGTTTGTTCGTCTGCTTACTTGAGTCAGTCCCATGTTGAAGTGCCGAGGTTTCCCTCTCAATCTCAATTTCACCAATTTCAGTTACACAGCAATTTGTCCCCTGCACGGGGGGTGGGGTTTCAGAACACAGCAATGCTTTTACTGCTTTTTCAGTTTCTTGGTTGTCTTCGGATACCAATCTTTCAGCCCTGGCTAACAGATCTGAAAAATGTATCATAAAAAGTTATATTTCAGCAATCTATGAACAACTGAGCTGTTCATAAAAAACAAAACAAAACAAAACAAAAAAAAAACTGTATGTAAAATACCAATGTCTGTTTGCGTGAGGGTTATTCCTTCAAACTCATCGGCGCTGACTTTAAAGATACAGAAAGTTACACTTAAAAATCTAGAATAAAAATAGAACAACTTTCAGGTTAAAAAGATCACGGATTGCTTACCAGGATAAATTGGCATATGGTGAACCTCTACTGTAACTTCTAAAACACAGTTATTCGTAAATAGTAGTTAATCATTAATAGTTCATTCATTAATAGTTTTCTAAAACTATTTAGAAAACTACAGAGAAAAAGTTTGGGAAGAATTTGAGGCTTACCGGTAGTCATCTTTGCAGCCATCTTTGTTTGTTACACGCGCTCGCAGACGGTGAAGCTTCCGACGAAGTTCTGGAGGACTGAGCTAATGACTGTGAGATGATCATGTATATATTCGCTTTACAATGCTTGGCGAGAAGGAAAAAAAAAAAAAAGTTGATTGGCGCCGAAAAGTCTGATATTGACGACTGCCCCGGTGGACCAACTGGTGGTGATGTAGCTCCCATGGGGATAAGTCCCTACACGGGAACTCTACCAAACAACAGGTTCAGGCGATATAACTCATGTTAAGAATGTTTTTCTCCAGGAGGGCCTCCAGGTCTCCAGGGGATTTAAGCTTCTTCAGTTACACACCTCGGACACCGGAAGACAACGTAGGCCCCTAAATTTCTTACTTGAGGCCACCAACTCTTTTCTCTTTTCTTCTGAACCACAGTGTTAGGGTTCTAACAGTCTAACTTTCTCCAATAGTTTTCTCTTCTCTAGTTTTCACAAATGTTTCACAAAATGTTTGTTCTGTGGAAGGTTTCTGTTCTGTGTTGTTTCTTTCTTCACAGCCTTCTTCAGTCACACACACCATTCCCGGTTTGATCAGTTTCAACACACCCCAGTCATTGGAAGACATCGTAGCCGACAACATAGGCCCCTCAGTGGAAGATTCTTCCCGCTGATAGAGAATCAACTCCCCCGTCTTGTAACGGAACACATACCCAAAACTCCCTGTTTGACTATAAGGCTCCAAAGACCATTCTTGCTGCAAAGGCTCAGAAGGTGACGCCTGAGAACGCTGTACAAACACCGTGGATTTTTCAACTACTTTTCCACACAATTCTCTTATAACGGTCACAGCCGTCTCACCAATCACGGATGTAGAACTACTCATGTTGCCCACAGATGGATATGCCAGGACTATGGCAAAACTGATTTGTAACTGTTTTGTAACTCCCGCCATTCCTTATTAAAAACAGGTGGGCAAGGGAGAATGGCGGGAGGCGGGAGGGAGAAAGGGAGGTGGAGGGGGGGGGGACAGATGGGACACATTTCTACACCAGATCCAGATTGCGTGAGTATTGCGTCACTTCCTGTCTCTTCTATCGTTCGTTGGTTGCATTGTGCACGGGGTGCCGTATTCACTTAATATTGAACACTTGGTGTGTTGTACTCACTTAATATTGAACACTTGGTGTGTTGTATTCACTTTACTTAAAATTTTGAACACTTGAGACTTTCTAGTCACCTGATATCAACAGTAAGAACCCATATTAAACAAATACAGGGCTTCGCCGATCACTAGCGTTAGCATGGCCTCACCGTCTGTTTCACCCGGTGTCTTTGTCTGTTCAGAGTGTGAAATGTTTAGTTACTCCTCTGCCTCCCTTAGTGAAGGGAATAGGTGCAGAAAGTGTAGTTTATTTACGGCTATGGAGGCGAGACTTAGCGAGCTTGAGACGCGGTTCCGCAGCTTGGAGTTAGCTGGAGTTGCGTCATGTAGCCAGGGTAAGCTAGCTGCTGCGGAGCCGCCTAGCGTAGCTTCAGCTAGCGGTCCCCCGGCAGCAGCCGAGCAGCCGGCTAGCCAGGGCGGTTGGGTGACGGTTCGTAGGAAGCGTAGCCCAAAACAAAGGCCCACGGTGCACCACCAACCGCTTCCCGTGGCTAACCGCTTTTCCCCACTCGGCGACACACCCGCCGAGAAACCGACCCTGGTAATTGGAGACTCTGTTTTGCGCTACGTGAAGCCGACTCCAGCGACCATAGTTAGGTGCATTCCGGGGGCCAGAGCGGGCGACATAGAAGCAAATTTACGGCTGCTGGCGAGACGTAATCGTAAATTTGGTAAAGTTATTATTCACGTCGGAGCCAACGACACCCGGCTTCGTCAGTCGGAGGTCACTAAAATTAACTTGAAGTCGGTGTGTAACTACGCAAAAACGATGTCGGACTCCGTAGCATTCTCTGGTCCCCTCCCCAATCTGGCCAGCGATGAGATGTTTAGCCGCATGTCATCGCTTCGTCGCTGGCTGTCACGGTGGTGCCCCGATAACCAGGTGGCCTTTATAGACAATTGGAGCACCTTCTGGGGAAAACCTGGTCTGATTAGGAGAGACGGTGTCCATCCCACTCGAGATGGCGCTTCTCTCATTTCTAGTAATCTGGCTAATTTTATTAGACCCAAAGTGACCTGACAATCCAGGGTCCAGACCAGGATGCAGAGTTGTGGTCTTACACACCTCTCTGCTGCTTCCTTAGAACCCTCATCCACCAACAATAACATATTTAACACTATAGAGGTAGTCTCTGTTCCACGGTTAAAAGTTCACCAAGCACAGAGCAGGGGAGCGGTCAATCACCAAAATCTTATTAAAATTAATACTGAAGCACAAGTTGGAGAAACTAATATCACAATTAAGTGTTGTTGAGAATTGTCTTTATCTTGTTGTTATGTGTTTCACCATATGTTCCTGTCTTCCCTTAGAAGTTAGGCAAGGTAGACTAAATGTAATTAAGAACAGAGACATTTGCAGGATTGTTGTTTGATCTACTGTTATCTCAGGAGCCAGTCAGGCAGGGGGTGTCAAACACTCATTGTAAACAGGACATCAGGGGGGTTGATGATGATCACATTTGCATGAAGAATGGGATCTGGCCTGGGAAAACAATGGAAGAGAAGAACTCTACCAACACCAAAGGGACTGGAGGAAGAGGACGGGGACATCTCAGCGGGGGATTGCATGGACATTGTGAATTTGCATGTGTGTGACTATAAAGGACTGGGCCAAGGGATAGTTAGCTCGTCAGACTTCGTGCCCTGACAATTAACTTTGTTGTTGCTAGGGTTATGAACTGGCCCGGAGCTCTGTAATATTTGTGTCTGGAATTGGTTCTATTGTCAAATACATTTTGAAATTGGTACTTTACTTCTCGAAGTCTTCATTCAACGAACACGCGGATCGGCAGCTACATACAGGAGGTATCGCGATCCAACAATTTGGTGACCCCGACGTGATGAAGAGAGAAGTCATCTGAGGCAAAGAATTCAACAACGGTCACTTCGGAGGACAACTGACGACAAGGGATCCCTAATAAAAAGGTAAGCAGACACCTGTTTAATCAAGCTCTGCAGATTGGCTATTTCCAAAAATTTGTCGTCACTGTCAATTGAAGTGTCCTAGTTATAAATTCCAGATACAAATATAAAAATATTGACTGCAGGAAGTACTGTTGAAATATACAGGGAAGTACTGTTGAAATATACAGGGAAGTACTGTTGAAATATACAGGGAAGTACTGTTGAAATATACAGGGAAGTACTGTTGAAATACACAGGGAAGTACTGTTGAAAAACAGGGAATAGACGGTTAGAGTAAACCGTAACTAGTACAGTGCTGTAACGGTTAGAGTAAACCGGAACTAGTACAGTGCTGTATTGCTGTATGCAGTGCACTGTATATCATAAAGATTTGGGTTGGGACTCGGAGCGCAGTGGACGGGACGGACACTCCCGACGCCCGAGATTTGTGTTTTTGTGTGGGGTGGAAAAGTGCCAGAGTGAACGTGAATTAAAAGACTCTTTGTCCTTGGGAATTAACCCCCAGAGTGGAACCGGATCAAAGACGTTTGATCTAGAAGCTTGTTTCACTGAGGCATTGAGTTGACCGTTGGAGTCATTCACATTCAATCTCACTTGGGAGCATAGTTAAAGATGGAACTGGAGTGTGGTAAAGCGTGTTGGGATCAGGGAGAATGTTCTCCCTATCCTCGGTCTGTGGAAGAACAGTGGAAGTGGACTCTTGATCAGGTGGTGAGCGGCATGAAAGAAGAGGAGAGGGAAAGAGAATTGGATGCAATAAGAAAGTTGTGGAAGGAAGCTCAGAAGCAAAAGATACTTCCCTCTCCAGAGGTGAAGGTTAACTTAGCTGAAGCATTGTGTAAGTGGGAGTCAGAAATTCATACTATGTTACAGGATCATCTGGATAATCCAAAATTAGGGTTTATAGCAGGAAAATCATGGCAAAAACAGGGTAAGCAGTTAGAAGATAGGCGTCGAAGGATACATGTTGTGGCTGTGGCATGTGCAGCGGTGCACTATTGCAGATCTGGGGGGGTCACACGAGTGCCCAATGTAGAGAAGCCTCCATTAGAAGATTTAAATCAGACACTGACACTTAACACCACTCTTTACCCATCATTACCTACTACTATTTCCCCACCCCCGTATCAATTACCAGTTTTGACTATTAATAGTGGTCAGTTAGATGTGGACAGAGATGAAGAACTGCAGGAGTTACGTGAGACAGTGTGTGAACTTTGGAGACAGGTCAGCAGGATTAAACAGGGACAGGAAGAGATGGAGATAAGTTAGGAAAAAATGAATTTAGAGAGGAAGCTCAGGTGGTTCGCCCTAAAACCTCGCAACAAACTAAATTTAAAAAACAGGATAGTCAGAAATCTACATTAGATATTTTTAAAACTTCTAGCAATCAAATAAAACAAGTAAAAAGAGTTGATCCCTCAGGAGGATTTGCCAGGGCTGAGCGCAGGGAGGAGAAGGCAAGATTGATTTATGGCAGTGATAAAGAGGAGAGTGAGAATAAGATAGATACATACAAAATTCCGGCTACATTTATTGGAGAATTGGAGCTTCCAGAGCAGGTTCATCCTCAGACAGAATTATATGAAAAGGATCAGGGTTCAAGTACGGGAAATTGTGAGTTAGAATTGTGGGAGGAAAGTGAGTTGGCACATGGGTTCCTTACGAGGTGTAAAGAGGAATGGATGTGTGCCACAGGGTGCCATCCCGGCTCAGATAATTTGCATACCACTTTATTCCGTCAGGCCATAACTTTAGGACTTCCACAATTAGTGAAAGAAGCCATGGAAGGAAATCCTGACCTTCCAGGCAGTACGGCGGATGTCTGGGAGAGACATCTTTCACACCACATCAACACATCTAAAGCTAAACAACAGGGAAAGAAAGAGGAGGTGGTGACAGCGCAGGAACAGCTCCTAAAAATGCAGTTAGATGAGGCACGGAAAAAGCTTAATGATAAACGAAAGGAAGAGAAACAGATGGTTCAGCAGTTTTCTCGGCAGGTGCAGCCAGATCAGTTATGTCCGCAACAAGATTTTGCTTCGAGAAAAGTTACAGGGAAATTTCTGGATGATTACATCACCGTGTTTGTGTGTTGGGCCTGAAGGTGTGGCTGCACAGGTTGACCTTACTGCTGAACAGAATGAGTGGTATGAGAGACTGTAAAGGAAATGTTGTCATTTCTGGGTCTCGCAAGCTATAATAGACATTTTATTCCTGCATTTTCAGAAAAGTCTACGCCCCTACGTACAATGGTGAACGAACAGGGAATGCGTGATTTGGCAGCCCGGGTAACATGGACAACTGAGGGAGAGAAAGCGTTCATTGCCCTTAAACAGGCATTCACCACAGCGGCACATTTGGCAGTTCCAGATTATAAAGATACTTTCTTTTTGGATGTTTCTGAAGGAGAACATACAGCAAACGGTGTTCTCTTTCAGAAAAAAGGGGGTGACAGGAAAGTATTAATGGATGCAAGTATAATACTGGACCCCATTGAAAACAGGCAGCCACCATGTGTAAGGCATGTGGCAGGGGTAGCAATTTTTTTTATAAAAAACAGCACATTTAGTGATGGGTCACGCTCTGACGGTACTTACAACACATAGCGTGGTATCACGGGTCAGCTCAGCAGCATTCACCATGACCTCACTTAGACAGACCAGGATGGACAAGATTTTAACTGCACCACACATAACACACACACACATGAAGGGATAAATATGGCAGGGTTTAACACAGCATCAGGCTCACCTATAAAACATGAAGTAGAGATGAGGCAACTGACACAGGCACTCATGGAGCCAGCGGAGGTCGCAGTTGTAAAGTGCAAAGGTCACAGCAAGGAGAATTCTTTAGAGGGAAAAGGTAATGAGGCGGCAGATCAGGCAGCAAGGAAGGCAGCAGGTTATAAACAAAGTTTCAGTTTGTTGATGGCAGAGAAAACGGTTCAGGAAATTCTTCCAAGATACGACAGGGAAAGAATAGGTTGTGATCAAGAAGAAGCTTCTCCACATGAAAAAACAGTTTGGAAGGAAAAGGGGGGCTGTGAAAGTTGAAGGAATTTGGCGGGCCCAGACGGCAGACCTGTTCTCCCGCCCGGTCTGTTAGATGCCGCTCTGGAAGAGGCCCACGGCCTGACACACTGCGGGAACCACGAATGATGCAGAGAATGCTCAATATGTACACACTTTAAGGTAAAATTAACAATTCGACCACAATTCGAAGTTTCCAGTTGCCCCAATGGGCAAGAAAATTATAGATTTCACTGATATGATAGACCGAGTCAATGGGTTCCGATACCTCTTGGTCGCAGTGGATGCATACACTGGCTGGCCTGAGGCGGTTCCCGTAAAAATAGAAGATGCAAAAAGTGTTATTAAATTTTTTGATTAATCCGGCACATGGTTTCCCCAAACAAATTAGATTTGACAATGGAACTCATTTTAAGAATAGAGATTTACAATCCATAGGCCAGCCCAGCATTTTTATGAAATGTAGATTTTATTTTGTTCAACTAAAAACGAATCTCTAAGTTCTCTCCCAACAGGCAACCTCTGTAACCAGTCAGTAAGGATCCAGGAATTCCACACACAGCTGAGTGGGTTCTTCTGAGAGTCATCAAGTAAAAGTGGTCAGAGCACAGGTGGACGGGCCACTTTGAAGTTGCAGAGCGAACATTACATGTTAACCCTAACCCTAACATACTAACATCCTAACACATTAACCCTAACACTGGTATTACTGTAATCAATGTACCCCAGCAGGTAATTCACAGAGAACGCTTGGACGGATCAAGGAACATCTAAAGACGATGGCACCATGATTAAACGTCTATTATCCTTCATTACATCAAGAGGAGTTGTCAATGAATTGTTTGTATTGGCCTAGCTTAGGCTAGGCCAAAAGGGGGATTGTTGAGAATTGTCTTTATCTTGTTGTTATGTGTTTCACCATATGTTCCTGTCTTCCCTTAGAAGTTAGGCAAGGTAGACTAAATGTAATTAAGAACAGAGACATTTGCAGGATTGTTGTTTGATCTACTGTTATCTCAGGAGCCAGTCAGGCAGGGGGTGTCAAACACTCATTGTAAACAGGACATCAGGGGGGTTGATGATGATCACATTTGCATGAAGAATGGGATCTGGCCTGGGAAAACAATGGAAGAGAAGAACTCTACCAACACCAAAGGGACTGGAGGAAGAGGACGGGGACATCTCAGCGGGGGATTGCATGGACATTGTGAATTTGCATGTGTGTGACTATAAAGGACTGGGCCAAGGGATAGTTAGCTCGTCAGACTTCGTGCCCTGACAATTAACTTTGTTGTTGCTAGGGTTATGAACTGGCCCGGAGCTCTGTAATATTTGTGTCTGGAATTGGTTCTATTGTCAAATACATTTTGAAATTGGTACTTTACTTCTCGAAGTCTTCATTCAACGAACACGCGGATCGGCAGCTACATACAGGAGGTATCGCGATCCAACAGTGTGGACTGTTAAATATTAGATCTCTTTTGTGTAAATCCCTGTTAGTGCACGACCTGATAGCGGATCATCACATTGATTTATTCTGTCTTACTGAGACCTGGCTTCAGGAGGAGTATGTGAGCTTAAATGAATCTACTCCTCCTACCCATCTTAATTATCATATTCCACGTGTTACTGGTCGAGGAGGGGGAGTGGCAGCAATCTATCACTCCAAGTTATTAATTAATCCCAGACCAAAACATAGCTTCAGTTCATTTGAAAGCCTGACTCTTGGCATCACTCATCTGAACTGGAGGACAGAAAAGCCACTTCTGTTTGTAGTTGTATATCGGCCCCCTGCTGGGCCACATTCAGAGTTCCTATCTGAGTTCTCTGACTTCTTATCTGACTTGGTCCTTAGAACGGAAAAAGTCATTATCATTGGAGACTTTAACATCCATATGGACGTTATAAACGACAGCTTTAGAAATGGCTTCATTTCATTACTTGAGTCAGTTGGTTTCCTCCAGCAGATAAACCAACCAACTCACAGCTTTAACCACACCCTAGATCTAGTTCTGACTTATGGTGTTGAGGTAGAACATGTGTCAGTGTTCCCTCAGAACCCAGTCCTGTCAGACCACTCTTTGATCACTTTTACATTTATGATTAAGGATTCTTCTATGCTCAGAACAAAGTCTTACTATAGCAGATGTCTTTCAGATAATGCTGTAGCTAAGTTTAAGGAAGTGATCCCTGTGCTGATCCCAGGACCACCGTGTGTTTCCCCAGGGATCAATCATTATAATCTTAGCCCTGCTGAGGTTGACTCTATTGCTGAAGGTGCAGCAACCTCACTGAGAATCACGCTTGATTCTGTTGCCCCCCTGAAAAAGAAAATAGTAAATCAGAGGAGGTGTGCCCCCTGGTATAATTCACATATCAGGACCCTCAAGCAGAAAGTGCGAAGACTGGAAAGGGAAAGGAAGTGGCATTCTTGTAAGATAGACAGCTACCATGTAGCCTGGAAAGACTGTCTATTAGTTTACAAAAAGGCCCTTCGCAAGGCTAGAACAGCTTATTTTTCTTCTTTGATTGAGGAAAATAAGAACAACCCCAGGTTTCTCTTCAGCACTGTGGCCAAATTAACCAAGAGTCACAGTGTTTTAGATCCACGTATCCCTTCTTCCCTTAGTGGTGAAGACTTCATGAGCTTCTTCACTGATAAAGTTCTAGCTATCAGAGAGAAAGCTAACCAGGCCATCCCTACAACTGGACCATCACCAGATGTGCCGACTGTGGGAACATACAGGGTCTCCAACGAGCCCTTAAGCTCCTTCAGCCCTATATATTTTTCTGAGGCGTCATCGCTAATTCAGAAATCCAAGACCACTACGTGTCTTTTAGATCCCATCCCAACACACCTGTTGAAGGATGTTCTACCACTGATAGGCAGTTCTATCCTGGACCAGATCAATGGTTCTTTAGTGTCAGGTTATGTACCCCGGTCCTACAAGGTGGCAGTGATTAAGCCGTTGCTTAAAAACCATCACTGGATCCTGATGTCTTGGCAAATTATAGGCCAATATCCAACCTTCCTTTTATCTCTAAAGTTCTAGAGAAGGTGGTGGTGACTCAGTTACTGGAGCACCTGCAGAGGAACAGCCTGTTTGAGATGTTTCAGTCAGGCTTTAGAGCTCACCACAGCACAGAAACAGCACTTCTTAAAGTCACTAATGATCTTCTCATAGCTTCCGATCATGGACTGGTTTCTATGCTGGTTCTGCTGGACCTCAGTGCTGCTTTTGATACAGTTGATCATAGCATCCTGTTACAGAGACTGGAACATGTGATTGGGATTAAAGGGACAGCACTAGACTGGTTTAGATCATACTTATCTGATAGATACCAGTTTGCCCATGTCCACGGCGTTCCCTCCTCATACAGTAGGGTTAGCCATGGAGTTCCTCAAGGTTCCGTACTCGGACCAATCCTCTTCACATTGTACATGCTTCCCTTAGGGAACATTATTCGGCAGCATGGGATAAATTTTCATTGTTATGCTGATGACACTCAGCTTTATTTATCCATGAAACCAGAGGAGACAGAGAAGTTAGTGAAGCTTCAGACCTGTCTTAAAGACATAAAGTCCTGGATGTCTTCAAATTTCCTCCTCCTTAACCCAGGAAAAACTGAGGTCATGGTGTTTGGTCCTGAACCTCTCAGGGATAGATTAGATCACATGATCACTCTAGATGGTATCTCATTAACATCTAGTCTCTCTGTGAGGAATCTAGGAGTAACTTTTGATCAAAATCTCTCCTTCAACTCACACATTAAATTAGTCTCTAGAAGTGCCTTTTTTCACTTGAGGAACATCTCAAAGATCAGGAAGCTACTGATACAGCCTGACGCTGAAAAGTTAGTCCATGCATTTGTTACTTCCAGGCTGGACTACTGTAACTCCTTATTATCAGGGTGTCCAAACAACTCTTTAAGAAGCCTCCAGTTGATCCAAAATGCTGCAGCCAGAGTTCTGACAGGTATTGACAAAAGAGATCACATTACTCCTGTACTGGTGTCGCTTCATTGGCTGCCCGTTAAATTTAGAATAACTTTTAAAACCCTTCTTCTGACCTACAAGGTCCTCAGAGGCCTAGCTCCATCCTACCTGGAGGAGCTAGTGATACCCTATCAGCCCAATAGACCGCTCCGCTCTCAGAATGCTGGTCTACTTGTGGTTCCCAGAGTTTCTAGGAGTAGAATGGGGGGCCGAGCATTTAGCTACCAGGCCCCCCTGCTTTGGAACCAGCTCCCTGTCCAGGTACGGGAGGCTGACTCCATCGCTACTTTTAAGATCAGACTCAAAACCTACCTCTTTGAAAAAGCTTACTGTTACTAATTCAGTAGTTCCAGCTACTATCATAGACAGACAAATTATCATACTTAGGGGGTCGTCTAATCGTTAGGTCACATCTTAGTTATGCTGTTATAGGCCAAGGCTGCCGGGGTCCGGAAACATGATCACCTGACAGGCCTCTGTCACTCCACTGGGTCATGCTTTCCTCTCCTTTCCTCTCCTCATCAAGCAGACTAGTTATGCTGATTCTTGTGTAGTTTTTCTGCTTCCCCCCCCCCCCCCCCCCTCTATTTATTTGCAGGTATCACTGCCATCGGAGCTGCATAATGACCGCCGGCCCCGTTGAAGTGATTGTGCATATTTTTTGTTTGTGTTTCTGTGCTCTGTGCCTCTCCTCTCCCTCTCCTCTCCTCTCCTCTCCTCTCCTTCTCCTTTTCCTCTCCCTCTCCTCTTCTTTCCTCTCCTCTTTCCCCTCCTCCTCCTTCTCCTCTCCTCTACCTCCCCTTCACTCTACCTCTCCTCTCCTCTACCCCTCTCCTCTCCTACCTATCCTATCCTCTACCTGTCCTCCCACCTCTCCTCTCTCTTTACCCAGCCGGCCATCAGCAGGAGGGTCCCCCTACATGAGCCTGGTCCTGCTCAAGGTTTCTTCCTGTTAAAGGGGAGTTTTTCCTTGCCACTGTTGCTTGTCTGGGGTCAGGCTCTGGGATTCTGGAAAGCGCCTTGAAACAATTTTGATTGTATAAGACGCTATATAAATAAAGATTGATTGATTGATTGATTGAGATGTGGGCGGGTTCAGGGAAAGGTCAACCTGTCACTTTGACAAGAAGTGGTCCATTTCTTCTCTTTCATCTGTAGGATTTCACTCTGAAGCCTATGGACCTAACCAAGCCTGAGGGTTTGACATATACCAAATCCCTGTCCAGGAGGACCAGGGAGATTAAAAACTTCTGATTGAGGTGAAGAGGAAAAGAACACAGAAGGAGGGGGAAGAAAGTGAGAAAAAGCTTATCATTCACCCTTGTTCATCTGAATGCCTGAAGTAAAGGATCTCCATAGACAAGCCTGTGAATAACAGCAGGCTGAAGAGCTGCTGCCTACTTATGTGGTGGGATGCTGGATTGAAGGGATGGGAAAAGTGGAGAATAAAGGAGCTACTACCACTGGAAGAGACTGGCTCTAATTTTGCATTTAGTGAATCCTTCTAAAAGATGAAAGACATGAGACAGTGTCTTTTCTCTACTAGTCCTTTCAAGAGACATTGAAAATAATCCTCTGTCTATCTTAAAGTAATTTCAGACTTCTTGTTTTCTAGTTCCAGGGTTTGTTATTCTGTGTGGTCATGTTCCAGCCACCGGTGTATAGACCGGACCAGACCGGCTCTCAACAAAACAACCTGACTGTATCACTGCTGCTGATCTTGTTTCTTAGCAGTACCCTTAAATCAGCAGACACTACCAAACCTAAGGGACCAGGACACACACATCTGAACTCCATCCGCATTGATGGAGATATCTCTTTAGGAGGGCTCTTCCCAGTGCATGCCAGGGGCCATGATGGAAAACCATGCGGGGAGCTTAAAAAAGAGAAGGGCATACACAGACTGGAGGCCATGCTATTTGCCCTTGACTGCATTAATAATGACAATAATCTACTGCCTAATATCACACTTGGGTCACGCATTCTTGATACCTGCTCCAGGGACACTCATGCTTTGGAGCAATCACTGACTTTTGTTCAGGCTCTGATTGAGAAGGACAGCACAGATGTCAAATGTCTGGGAGGAGGCTCGCCAATCATCACCAAACCAGAGAGGGTCGAAGGTGCCTCTTCCAGTTCTGTCTCCATCATGGTGGCCAACATACTCCGCCTCTTTAAGGTAAGGCATCATCGCACATGTTTAGATTGTATTGGCCAGATAAGTATCAGTGTGACATCTCCACTACAATTACTTCTTGATACTGAGACACATGGCTTATCATTTGTTCAACCTTTAACTTTGGAAACAGTGATAGAATCTGGTCTTCAATGTTTTTATATTTTTTCCCTGATCCCTGGAGGCTTTTTCCGCTGTGTTTTTTGGCAAAAGCTGGTGGCTAAGCAACAACTATCTTATCAGGTTATTTTTGATGCTTTTTTTAATGTGTGTCGCAGCTGTACCTGCAGTGGACGTTTTATTGATTCAGACGGAGCACCACTGAAGGCCTAGGTGTGAAATGCACGGCCCGCCACTGCCCAATAGTCACTATCACATGTGCTTGAAAACTGTTGACAAATACCGTATTTTCAGGACCATGAGGCGCACTGTATTAAAAGGCGCAGTCTCAGTTATGGGTGCCATTTCTGTATTTAAAACATACATAAGGCGCACCGTATTATTAGGCACATGCTGAAACATACAGTAAAAAATGGAAGTAAAACAGTGAGTTTCGACACATTTATTGAACAAAATATTCATTCTTCCGCCTCAAAACCATCAAAGTTTTCATCTTCTGTATCTGAATTAAACAGCTGCACTATTTCAATGTCCAACATGCCGAATTCCTCTTCTTAATCATCTGAATCGGACTCACCGACCGGTTCCGGTTCAGCGTTGATTCTGTGAAAGCTCTTACAATACATGAAGACGGTATCATAGCCCATGCGTCTACTATCCACCCGCATATGGTGGCATAACTTGCCCGCCGCTGCCTCATAGTCTTTGTGAAGGAGTGTTCGCCTTCCGTCATCCAGCGCTCTGTCCGTTTCCGTGGCAGCCGAGAACCACAGTGAACGATGACTTCTCGTGCCCCGTTGTGTGTATCGCCACCCTGCCGATCCCTTTTTCTCCACTTTGTGGGTCAAAGGGATGTTAAAAGTCGGAGGGATCTCATCCATGTTAGTAATGTGGCTAGGCGCGGTTATCTTGTCGCGGCAGTAGGTGTGGAAGATGGCCGCCCTCTCCTGGTAGTCCGCGGGCAGCCGCCGCGCAACAGTTGTTCTCGCGCGTATGGAGAGATGCCGCCTCCTCATAAAGCGAAAACACTAAGATTGCTCAATTGCCATTTTCAGCCACATATTCGATGGCCTGCAGTTTAAAGTAAGCCTCATTCATACGCGTCTCGCTTGACTGGTGCCATTTTAGGGGATCCTTACGCGTAGGTGTGCCGCTAATCGATTGGCGGAGCGTTTACCGTAGTGCACCAACCAAAGGCGCACAGCAGATTTTGGAACTCAGTCCACACACAAGGCGCACCATATTATAAGGTGCACCGTCGATTTTTGAGAAAATCTCAGTGTTTTAGGTGCACCTTATAGTTGTGAAAATACGGTACTCTCACCATGTTAAACATGGGTCAATTAAGCAGAAGGCATTCCTAAACTGGTTGTTTTCAATTAGTGACTGGGTTCATAAAAACAAAAGGCTTTTAAGTGAAGATAAAGTGAGTAGGTTAATTAGAATATTAGTAGGAACTATTTTGCCATTCTCTGTGAAAACCTCACCTTACTTCCCTTATCAGAATTATATCTACAAACACATTTTCTTAAAGCATGGTAATAGCTTTTCTTCATTTACTGACAATAGTGAAAGGTGCCTTCGGCAATGTTTGGACTTTTTCATGGAATTTTTACAACCTTCAACTCAAATTACGTACTGGGTACAGCTTTGAATTCTTTGGTGACTCAAATGAACACATTTGGAAAGACGTCTTATATGCTCTGACCGGCTGGTCTTTTGACTATGTCAAACAGACATTCTCCCATATTTGACAAATACTGAGAGGTTAGACAGAAGGTATTACTGTTATAACATCCCTAATGTTACTTTATTTTTGTTATTTAGCTAATTATTCAACCAGATTGACTGTTTAGCTGAATTGCTTTGGTCTTAATGCACTCAAAGCTAATTACATGTTTGCATCTTGTTTCTTTTTGGTCTCTCTGTACAATGTAAAACAGGAAAATTACATTTAGTATCTTAACAACACTGTTACTGGAGTAGGAAAATGCCTGTCTAATGTGACGAAAACATTTAGCCTGAAATATATTGAATTAAGTTTTTAAGTAATTCTGCTTTATTTTTTCTTTACTTCCCATGTTCCACCCCATTTTGAGGAGAGCAAAAATATACTCGAAAATGTTTTTCCTTTGAGAACAGACTCAAGCACAACAACCAATTTGAAAAGGCTCTGGGAAATAGTTGAATTCTTTTGCAGCTCTGGAAGACGAGGAAAGATCTATTTGGAAAAAAAAAAGTTTTTAAAATGAAAAAATATATTATATAATAATTTAGATATTAATTCAGCCCCATGGTGAGATTTTCTCCACTCCAGTTCTGAATGTTAGACTACTAGTTTCTGGCACTGCACAACACCTTTGCTACCGATGCAAAAACAGGCATGTTATGGCTTATTTCAATCACACATGATATTTGTGCTATGTTGGATACCATTATAGTAAATATATTCAGTTTGAATGGGGGTCTAGGAAGCTCGGGTCTGATCATTTCTAATGGTTGTGCAGCCTCCACAAACCTATTTCAGTCACATTTAGCATCTATCCAAGTATTGTACACCTGAAATAAATATTACATTTAAATACAATAAGTTTGGAATCTAAACAATATGCCTGCAGTGTACAGAAGCACATCAAAAAATGAAAAAAACAAACCAAACTGTTTTAACAGAACCCGAGAGCAAGCCATGACACGGTGGTAAGAGGGTCCAAAAGAGTTTTATTTACGGGGGGGAACACAAGGAAGATAGAGGCAGTCCTCCTGGACTGCAGGAACTCAGGAACAAAAGTATTCCTCCAGGACTGCAGAGAACCCAGGAACAGAAGCAGTCCTCCAGGACTGCAGAGAACCTGGGAACAGAAGCAGTCCTCCAGGACTGCAGGGAGCACGGGAGTCGACGTCAGCACTTCACAGGTCCACAGGCGAGTCCTCCAACAGAAGCAGCCCCCCTGTACTGCAGAGAACTCGAGAACAGGTCCTGCACTTCTCCGGTCCAGCAATTGGCGTGAAGACCTCAAACATGTGTTGAGAATTGTCTTTATCTTGTTGTTATGTGTTTCACCATATGTTCCTGTCTTCCCTTAGAAGTTAGGCAAGGTAGACTAAATGTAATTAAAAACAGAGACATTCCAGTTGCAGGATTGTTGTTTGATCTACTGTTATCTCAGGAGCCAGTCAGGCAGGGGGTGTCAAACACTCATTGTAAACAGGATATCAGGGGGGTTGATGATGATCACATTTGCATGAAGATGGGGATCTGGCCACCTGGGAAAACAATGGAAAAGAAGAACTCTACCAACACCAAAGGGACTGGAGGAAGAGGACGAGGACATCTCAGCAGGGGATCTGGAGTGGATTGCATGGACATTGTGAATTTGCATGTGTGTGACTATAAAGGACTGGGCCAAGGGATAGTTAGGTTGTCAGACTTCGTGCCCTGACAATTAACTTTGTTGTTGCTAGGGTTATGAACTGGCCCGGAGCTCTGTAATATTTGTGTCTGGAATTGATTCTATTGTTAAATACATTTTGAAATTGATACTTTACTTCTCGAAGTCTTCATTCAACGAACACGCGGATCGGCAGCTACATGCAGGAGGTATTGCGATCCAACAATTTGGTGACCCCGACGTGATGAAGAGAGAAGTCATCTGAGGCAAAGAATTCAACAACGGTCACTTCGGAGGACAACTGACGACAAGGGATCCCTAATAAAAAGGTAAGCAGACACCTGTTTAATCAAGCTCTGCAGATTGGCTATTTCCAAAAATTTGTCGTCACTGTCAATTGAAGTGTCCTAGTTATAAATTCCAGATACAAATATAGACAATATTGAAACGACTGCAGGAATTACGGTTCGAGTCCGTTTGTAAATAAGAACGGTTCGAGTCCGTTTGTAAATAAGAACGGTTCGAGTCCGTTAGGAATTACGGTTAGAGTCCGGAAGTACTGTTTGAAAAAACAGGGAAGTACTGTTTGAAAAAACAGGGAAGTACTGTTTGAAAAAGCAGGGAAGTACTGTTGAAATACACAGGGAAGTACTGTTTGAAAAAGCAGGGAAGTACTGTTTGAAAAAGCAGGGAAGTACTGTTTGAAAAAGCAGGGAAGTACTGTTGAAATACACAGGGAAGTACTGTTGATAAAAACAGGGAATAGACGGTTAGAGTAAACCGTAACTAGTACAGTGCTGTAACGGTTAGAGTAAACCGGAGCTAGTACAGTGCTGTATTGCTGTATGCAGTGCACTGTATATCATAAAGATTTGGGTTGGGACTCGGAGCGCAGTTGACGGGACGGACACTCCCGACGCCCGAGATTTGTGTTTTTGTGTGGGGTGGAAAAGTGCCAGAGTGAACGTGAATTAAAAGGCTCTTTGTCCTTGGGAATTAACCCCCAGAGTGGAACCGGACCAACAAAGTTTGGTCTAGAAGCTTGTTTCACTGAGGCATTGAGTTGACCGTTGGAGTCATTCACATTCAATCTTACTTGGGAGCATAGTTAAAGATGGAACTGGAATGTGGTAAAGCGTGCTGGGAACAGGGAGAATGTTCTCCCTATCCTCGGTCTGTGGAAGAACAGTGGAAGTGGACTCTTGATCAGGTGGTGAGTGGCATGAAAGAAGCCAGGGAAAGAGAATTGGATGCAATAAAAAAGTTGTGGAAGGAAGCTCAGAAGCAAAAGATACTTCCCTCTCCAGAGGTGAAGGTTAACTTAGCTGAAGCATTGTGTAAGTGGGAGTCAGAAATTCATACTATGTTACAGGATCATCTGGATAATCCAAAATTAGGTTTTATAGCAGGAAAATCATGGCAAAAACAGGGTAAGGAGTTAGAAGATAAGCGTCGAAGGATACGTGTTGTGGCTGTGGCATGTGCAGCGGTGCACAATTGCAGATCTAAAGGGGTTACACGAGTGCCTAATGTTGAGAAGCCTCCATTAGAAGATTTAAATCAGACATTGACACTTAACACCACTCTTTACCCATCATTACCTACTACCATTTCCCCACCCCCATATCAATTGCCAGTTTTGACTATTAATAGTGGTCAGTTAGATGTGGACAGAGATGAAGAACTGCAGGAGTTACGTGAGACAGTGTGTGAACTTTGGAGACAGGTTAGCAGGATCAAACAGAGACAGGAAGAGATTGAAGATAAGTTAGGAAAAAATGAATTGAGAGAGGAAGCTCAGGTGGTTCACCCTAAAACCTCGCAACAAACTACATTTAAAAAACAGGATAGTCAAAAATCTACTTTAGATATTTTTAAAACACCTAGCAATCAAATAAAACAAGTGAAAAGAGTTGATCCCTCAGGAGGTTTTGCCAGGGCTGACCGCAGGGAGGAGAAGGCAAGATTGATTTATGGCAGTGATAAAGAGGAGAGTGAGAATAAGACAGATACATACAAAATTCCGGTTACATTTATTGGGGAATTGGAGCTTCAGGAGCATGTTCATCCTCAGACAGAATTATATGAAAAGGATCAGGGTTTAAGTATGGGAAATTGTGAATTAGAATTATGAGAAGAGAGTGAGTGTGAGTATAGAGGTGAACCGTTGACAGGGGCCATAAATAATGAGGAGGCGGCTCAAATAGGAATACACATGCAGAGTAAGGGGCCCGTTTCAGGATTGCTGCAGTTCCAGCCCCCTCTGATATAGAAAAGAGGAGGACAGGAACCAGTATATGTTCCATTTGCTATTACAGATATCAATTGTTTAGTGGATAAGATGCCCCCACCCGCAGAGGGAGGCGGCAAGTGGATGTTTAGCCTTTTTAGTTTAACACAGAGCAGGCAGCTGGCATTAGGAGATTAAAGAGGAATGGATGTGTGCCACAGGGTGCCATCCTGGCTCAGATAATTTGCATAACACTTTATTCCGTCAGGCCATAACTTTAGGACTTCCACAATCAGTAAAAGAAGCTATGGAAGGAAATCCTGACCTCCCAGGTAGCACAGCGGAAGTCTGGGAGAGACATTTCTCACACCACATCAACACATCTAAAGCTAAACAACAGGGAAAGAAAGAGGAGGTGATTACAGCGCAGGAACAGCTCCTAAAAATACAGTTAGATGAAGCACTGAAAAAGCTTAATGATAAACAAAAGGAAGAGAAACAGATGGTTCAGCAGTTTCCTCGGCAGGTGCAGCCAGATCAGTTATGTCCGCAACAAGATTTTGCTCCGATAAACCCGTATTGGGCCAGTCCAAGGGGAGGCATGTGTGGGAGACACGGCGGGCAAGGATACGGCTTGATAGGCGGGTACTTAGGCCGAGATCAGTGTCATGCCTGCAAAGGGTATGGTCATTGGCAAAGGGACTGTCCATATCACAACTACGCGGAGGTACCAGGCAGTGTTCCACCATCTCATGGAATTTATCACCGGAGCCGATCTCATCTGACACCGTCAAGCTTGTGGGGCTCTCAGGGAGACCGGAGAGACTGCCGTTTTCGGTGTCATTAGTGACTCGTGTTGCCAGACAGACTGTGTTGCACCATTTTTTGATTTCACCACATTGCCATATCAACCTGTTGGGACGAGATCTCCTGGTGAGGACAGGAGCAGCTATTCTGTGTGGAGATAAAGGTATTTTGGTGCAATTTCCTAATGGAATGAAACTGAACTGCTGTATTTCACACCAAGGTGTGAAGGGACAAATGCTGATGAGTCCGACACCCTCGCCAGAACAGGGGGAGTGGGCGGACATTTATTGGGGAGAACTTGAGCCTGAGACCTCACCTGGTGTCGGTGTTGTGGCATTGTTTCAGAGCTGGAGGTCCTGGTTGTCGATGCTAAGTCCTTTTGCCCCGCCAGTTGATCCCTATCATGTCACCCTATTTTACGACCGTGAAAATAATGAGGTCTATCAGGATGCGTTTAGAGAAAAGTTACAGGGAAATTTCTGGTTGATTACATCAACGTATTTGTGTGTTGGGCCTGAAGGTGTGGCTGCACAGGTTGACCTTACTGCTGAACAGAATGATTGGTATAAGAGACTGTAAAGGAAATGTTGTCATTTCTGGGTCTCGCAAGCTATAATAGACATTTTATTCCTGCATTTTCAGAAAAGTCTACGCCCCTACGTACAATGGTGAATGAACAGGGAATGCGTGATTTGGCAGCCCGGGTAACATGGACAACTGAGGGAGAGAAAGCGTTCATTGCCCTTAAACAGGCATTCAGCACAGCTGCACATTTGGCAGTTCCAGATTATAAAGATACTTTCTTTTTGGATGTTTCTGAAGGAGAACATACAGCAAATGGTGTTCTCTTTCAGAAAAAAGGGGGTGACAGGAAAGTATAAATGGATGCAAGTATAATACTGGACCCCATTGAGAACAGGCAGCCACCATGTGTAAGGCATGTAGCAGGGGTAGCAAAACTCTTACAGAAGACAGCACATTTAGTGATGGGTCACGCTCTGACGGTACTTACAACACATAGCGTGGTATCACTGGTCAGCTCAGCAGCATTCACCATGACCTCACTTAGACAGACCAGGATGGACAAGATTTTAACTGCACCACACATAACATACACACATGAAGGGATCAATATGGCAGATGGTATGGGAGAGGGTGAACCACACAGATGCGAGGAGAAAGTGAGGAAAGATGAAAAAATTAGAGTAGATCTTAAGGCGGAACCGTTAAAGGATCCAGATGAAATATTATTTACAGACGGCTGTTGTTTCAGACACCCACAAGAGGGGCTGAAAGCTGCCTACGCAATAGTTAGAAAATTAGAAGAGGATTTTGAGGAAGTAGAAACAGGAAAGATAACAGGTAAAGAGTCAGCACAACTTGCAGAATTGAAGGCAGTTATTAGAGCGTTAGAAATATCAAAAGGAAAGAAAGTCACTATTTATACAGATTCAGCATATGTAGTGGGAGCTATACACTTAGAACTTTGTCAATGGTTGCGGGCAGGTTTCAATGCAGCATCAGGCTCTCCTATAAAACATGAAGTAGAGATGAGGCAACTGACACAGGCACTCATGGAGCCAGCGGAGGTCGCAGTCGTAAAATGCAAAGGTCACAGCAAGGAGAACTCTTTAGAGGGAAAAGGTAATGAGGCGGCAGATCAGGCAGCAAGGAAGGCAGCAGGTTATAAACAAAGTTTCAGTTTGTTGATGGCAGAGAAAACGGTTCAGGAAATTCTTCCAAGATACGACAGGGAAAGAATAGGTTGTGATCAAGAAGAAGCTTCTCCACATGAAAAAACAGTTTGGAAGGAAAAGGGGGGCTGTGAAAGTTGAAGGAATTTGGCGGGTCCCAGACGGCAGACCTGTTCTCCCGCCCGGTCTGTTAGATGCCGTTCTGGAAGAGGCCCACGGCCTGACACACTGCAGGAAACCACGAATGATGCAGAGAATAAAGTTTCCAGTTGCCCCAATGGGCAAGAAAATTATAGATTTCACTGATATGTTAGATAGGGTCAATAGGTTCCGATACCTCTTGGTCGCAGTGGATGCATACACTGGCTGGCCAGAGGCGGTTCCCGTAAAAGTAGAAGAGGCAAAAAGCGTTATTAAATTTTTGATCAATCCGATACATGGTTTCCCCAAACAAATTAGATTTGACAATGGAACTCATTTTAAGAATAGAGATTTACAATCCATAGGCCAGCCCAGCACTTTTATGAAATGTAGATTTTATTTTGTTCAACTAAAAACGAATCTCTAAGTTCTCTCCCAACAGGCAACCTCTGTAACCAGTCAGTAAGGATCCAGGAATTCCACACACAGCTGAGTGGGTTCTTCTGAGAGTCATCAAGTAAAAGTGGTCAGAGCACAGGTGGACGGGCCACTTTGAAGTTGCAGAGCGAACATTACTTGTTAACCCTAACCCTAACATACTAACACCCTAACACCTTAACCCTAACACTGGTATTACTGGAATCAATGTACCCCAGCAGGTAATTCACAGAGAACGCTTGGACGGATCGAGGAACATCTAAAGACGATGGCACCATGATTAAACGTCTATTATTCTTCATTACATCAAGAGGAGTTGTCAATGAATTGTTTGTATTGGCCTAGCTTAGGCTAGGCCAAAAGGGGGATTGTTGAGAATTGTCTTTATCTTGTTGTTATGTGTTTCACCATATGTTCCTGTCTTCCCTTAGAAGTTAGGCAAGGTAGACTAAATGTAATTAAAAACAGAGACATTCCAGTTGCAGGATTGTTGTTTGATCTACTGTTATCTCAGGAGCCAGTCAGGCAGGGGGTGTCAAACACTCATTGTAAACAGGATATCAGGGGGGTTGATGATGATCACATTTGCATGAAGATGGGGATCTGGCCACCTGGGAAAACAATGGAAAAGAAGAACTCTACCAACACCAAAGGGACTGGAGGAAGAGGACGAGGACATCTCAGCAGGGGATCTGGAGTGGATTGCATGGACATTGTGAATTTGCATGTGTGTGACTATAAAGGACTGGGCCAAGGGATAGTTAGGTTGTCAGACTTCGTGCCCTGACAATTAACTTTGTTGTTGCTAGGGTTATGAACTGGCCCGGAGCTCTGTAATATTTGTGTCTGGAATTGATTCTATTGTTAAATACATTTTGAAATTGATACTTTACTTCTCGAAGTCTTCATTCAACGAACACGCGGATCGGCAGCTACATACAGGAGGTATTGCGATCCAACACATGCAGGGAAGAAGGACCAAGCAAAGCCACAATACTCCACAACACTCCCACGAAGCCAACCAACACTCAACAATGGAAAAACACTCTGCCCCTGATAGGCATGCGCACCCTCCTTAATTAGGCAGCAGGATGTAAATTGCCTACAGGTGCGCCTGCTTGCAGTGCCAGCTGCCGCCAATCGAGCTCCACAACGCCCCCTGCAGGACAAACAGGTACAACCCTGGACCCCAACAAAAACAGCACTAAAGGATGAAAATAGCTTCAATGGCAATCTAACTTGTCAAATCCGTTGTGATAAGCTAGTGCTGAAGTGCAAATGTATTTTGGTGCACATCTATGTTGTATGGTTTAAATAAACAGTAAAATGTTAGCACCCTCCCGACAAGTCTGGGCATGCTACTTCCGTCAGACACCCAGAGAGATGGTCGGTAACACTGTCCACTGGGCTGGACTTGCCAGAATTGACATATGCTGGTTTCTCATCAGATCACTGAAAAGGGTGTCTTCACAGCACGCTTTCTGCTGTCTGCATATAAAAGGATGGAGATATAGGTAGGGGGGAAATTGTTAGAAAAGAGGGAAACCCACATTTGGAATCTGAGAGCTACATCTCCAACAGTAGACAGGCTATACAGTAGACTACTGTAAAGTAGACTACTGTATAGCCTCTTGCACACAAAGGTTGTGGAAATCTGTAGTAATGAAGCACTCTCTCTTCATCATGTTTTTCATTAATGCAGAATAACACTGACACATCATAAATCTGCTGCATGGTGCAATTTTAGATATCAATCCACTGTACTGTTCTTTTATTTCTTCCTCTGTATGCATTGTTGCATTGAATATGTCAGTTGGCAACACTCATGATAATATACACAGAGATGCTTGCAATGTCCTGGGCATGAATTCCATACTGTGGTATCATACTCATAGGTACACATAAAATAAGCTTCTGCTCCTGCAGTTCTCTCTTGATCCCCTGCTCATTTGGAAGCCTTGAGTCATTTGTCATGAGCATGGTGCTTCTTCTATGATTTTTTAATGCACGCAGTGACCTTGCATAGTTAATGTTGGATTTCTCTGATCTCCTCTCTCTCTGTATATAGTGGCGTTCACCTTTTCTGTTGGCAGACTTCTTGAGATTAGGAGATAATTAAAACAGTCAAGTAGATAAACACAGTGGGATTTTTGTTGGTTCGTCTTCAGTCATGTCAAATGTCAAATGCAAGTCCCCAATAAGTCAACATGCTCTCCCACTGAATAATACCATTACTCAAGCAATAAACAAATGTTCCTGCCATCTAAAGTGCTTTGGTCACTTTTATAAATTAAACAGTAAACCTTAAATGGAGATTCCTGTTTGGACATTTAAGTGTGCGCTTAAGGTATGGCTTTCCAGAAATCCAGTCTTTTTTGGTTACCTTTATGCACTTAGTCACAGTCACCTCAACACAGACTGGCTCTAATGCGAGACATGCATGTTTGGTTTAATAAAGGACGTGCCTGCACAGTGTAAAAAGTCAGCAACTGATAAAGCCATTACTGTGTGCATGCTTGGCCGTATGAACATGTACCAATCAGGCTGAGCATACAAATTCTTAGAAACATAAAAGCAATCATATATTTTAACAACTTTAAAGCCTGCAGTAGCCAATCTGGTTTAGTTAGTAAGGAGCTTGTAACATATTCTTCCTCAACACTCAACAGCATACAGATCTTGTCCAGAGTGGTTTGATGAATATTTTAATACAGTCTTGTGTAATAGTAACATGGCTAGTTGGAGCAAGAGAGCAAGAACATTTTGGTATAATCCTCTGGGAGTTGTTAACCTGTGTGGCTTGCATTCTGACAAAATATCGTAATCATACACATGCTCTGTCTGATGTATTGTGTTATTAAATTGAGCTGGTTTGGTTTTGAATCACATCAACACAGATTGTAATGCCAGGTCTATCCCTTGGTTAGTAACTCAGTCGGGTCTTGACAGAGGTTTATTTCAGAAAATAAAATAGTATTAACCCTACAATGAGCCAATTTAACTTGAATTTGATTTGTTTCCAACTGTAGTGCACACGTGTGTGTGATGCAATGACCTGGTCATCAGAAGCTCAGAGCACACTGGTCTTTACTGCTCACTGGGCTGGAGTTTACTGGTCACATGTTCTGACGTTACAAATGACTGCTGGGCAATCCTACATTTACCGAAGCGTATCTAGTTATACTTGCAGAAAGGAGCAGTTTAGAGTTGAAAATGAAGAAAATTATTATTTTTTAAAGTTTTTGAACACCAAACAGGCCTTTAACATCCCACTCATTTTGACATTTTCTCTCAGCCTTAGCTTGTGCATCTTAGTTTCTCAGCATGAACCAAAGATGACATACTGGGTTATTGTTTATGCAGCTTCTCATAAGAGTATATTAGAAATGTTGAGTCATATCACATAAAGTTCTTGAAAGCAGCAAA
This sequence comes from Takifugu rubripes, assembly GCF_901000725.2. NCBI lineage: Eukaryota > Metazoa > Chordata > Actinopteri > Tetraodontiformes > Tetraodontidae > Takifugu > Takifugu rubripes. Next base: position 5,286,651 of record NC_042303.1, on the reverse strand, counting down.
AAATAAAAGAAATGACATTTTTATTTGATCATAGAGCCACTGAGCTGAAGCAGCGTGTTACTATGTTGATATGGTATTGCTGTACTCAATTTTAAGCAGGAAGAGTACCTCAAACTGCCAAAAAATAGTAAAGCAATTTTTAGTCCTGAATAAAAATGGTCTAGCATGAATAGTCAATTACAGATTACCTTCTGCAGCTATCTCTAAGCATTATTTTCTCACGAAATCTAGTGGGATTCTGATAGCCTTGCTGGAAAAAGCATATAAATAATTAACCACCCTGTTAAATAATACATGTTCAGGCACATTAGCATTTAAAAATCTACTTTGGTATTTCAAGTACTGTGATAGGGGCATGTTACAGTTTTAGATCATGGTAATGTGTAGCAAATTGATACTCCATGAAAGAAAGTGCATTTTGGGACAAAATCCCATTTTCAGAAAATTGCAATTACCCAATAGAATACAATCTACTCAGCTGTCTGAGTAGTGTGAGTCACTGCTCACATTTTAGATTTATTGAGTCATTTGGACAGGAGTCTGTTCATTTGTGGCCATGTCACTGCATTTTTAACAAGGACTTCCATTTGTCTGCACATTTACATCTGAATTCCTGATTTTTTCCCCCTTAATATTTACAATGATTTATCTTTATTTACTGTTATAATTATATGCCAGCTTTTGAAAAGCTTTGGCTTATATTTGTAGGTGAAAACAGCAATGTAACAATGTGCAGTTACACGTTTGTCGACATTTCAAAACCAGATTGTTTTTCTACAATGCACATCATTGTGACACAAAGTCTTCTAATTTGCAAAGGCAGAAACACAACTACAACAGAAAAACTGACCCTTAAAGACAAGCCACCTGTTTTTGTACATTAACTCATTAAATGAGTATTCCTCATATTAATATATTAGCCATTTATAGGGCACTCTATAGGTCAAAATACAATTTCTTTATCATTTTTTTTCAAATTCTTGAAAATCAAAGTGATCAAAGTTACCATATTTAATCATTTGCCAAATACAGCAAAAACATGTTTCAACACTAGGAAGGCCCTTTTAGAACATGTTGGATTGCAATACCTCTCGTGTGTCACTGCCAATCCGCGTGTTCCTTAAATGAAGACTTCAAGTAAACAAATGCCAATTTCAAAATGTATTTACAATAGAATGAATTCAAGATACAAATATTACAGAACTCTGGGCCAGTTCATAACCCTACAAACAACAAAGTCAATTGTCAGGGCATGAAGTCTGACCCCCTAACTATCCCTTGGCCCAGTCTTTTATAGAACAATATATGTAAATTATTGATGCTAATTCAGTCCAATCCAGTCCTTCTTCTTGGATGACCTCATCTTCTTCTTCCCACCTCATTTGGTGTTGGTGCAGTCCTTCTTCTCCATTTTCTTCCCAGATAGCCAGGTCAGAGGTCATTCCTGCCGAGGAACCTATCCAAACCAGTAAACTATTCTGTCACGTTTTACGATGGGGGTCTACCACTTTCCTTCTGACTGTCTCCTCCTGGCCCCAACTGTCTAAACAACATTCATGTCAAGGAAGGGTCAACTGACTGCTTATCTTTATTCCACTGATTAAACATTCTACTATTCCTAACTTCTAAAGTGCTTATAACAGAAAACAGAAACATATGGTACAACACATGATAATAAAATAAAGACAATTCTCTTCAATCCCCCCTTTTGGCCTAGCCTACGCTAGGCCAATATAACAATTCATTGACCGCTCCCTTTGCTGTAATCAAGAATAATAGAAGTTTAATCATGGTGCCATCCTCTTTGGATGTTCCTGGATCTGTCCAAGCGTTCTCTGTGGATTACCTGCTGGGGTACATTGATTCCAGTGATACCAGAGTTAGGGTTAATGTGTTAGGGTGTTAGTATGTTAGGATGTTAGGGTTAACATGTGATGTTCACTCTGCAACTTCAAAGGGACCAGTCCACCTGTGCTCTGACCACTTTCACTTGATGACACTCAGAAGAACCCACTCAGCTGTGTGTGGAATTCCTGGATCCTCACTGACTGTGGTTACAGAGGTTGGCTGTTGGGAGAAAACTGAGAGAGTCGTTTTTAGTTGAACACAATAAAATTTATATTTCATTTTCATATTTGCTAGGCTGGCCTATGGATTTTCTGCTCCTGGTCCCAGAAAGAGAACACCCCACTCGAGCTCAAAGGGGGTGAATCCTGTTCGGGAGCTTAACAGAGCTTCTTACTGACATCAAGGCAATTGGAAGCGCCTGTGTCCATTTCATTCCACTGTGAGCACATATCTTGCCAATTTTGCTCTTCAGTGTTTGATTCATTCTTTCTACCTTCGCCTAACGCCTTCTCTACTTCTTGTAAATCTTTATTCTTAAAATGAGTTCTATTATCAGTCCTAATTTGTTTGGGGAAACCATGTGTCGGATTAATCAAAAATTTAATAACACTTTTTGCATCTTCTGCTTTTACGGGAACTGCCTCTGGGCAGACAGTGTATGCATCCACTGCCACCAAGAGGTATCGGAACCCATTGACTGGGTCTATCATATTGGTGAAATCTATAATTTTCCTTGCCCTGCCATGGAAACTTGCCCTCATGTGGTCGAATTGTTGATTTTACATTAAAGTGTTTGCATATTGAACATTCTCTGCATCATTCGTGGTTTCCCGCAGTGTGTCAGGCCGTGGGCCTCTTCCAGAACGGCATCTACCAGACCGGGCGGGAGAAACAGGTCTGCTGTCTGGGCCCCCGCCAAATTCCTTCAACTTTCACTGCCCCCCTTTTCCTTCCAAACTGTTTTTTGTGGAGAAGCTTCTTCTTGATCACAACCAAGTCTTTCCCTGTCGTATCTTGGAAGAATTCCGTAAACTGTTTTCTCTGCCATCAACAAATTGTAACTTGGTTTATACCTGCAGCCTTCTTTGCTGCCTGATCTGCCGCCTCATTACCTTTTCCCTCCAGAGAGTTCTCTTTGCTGTGACCTTTGCACTTTACGACTGCGACCTCCGCTGGTTCCATGAGTGCCTGTGTCAGTTGCCATCTCTGCCTCATTTTTATAGGAGATCCTGATGCTGTGTTAAAACCTGCCTGCAACCAAAGTTCAAGTTGACAAAGTTCGAAGTGAATCACTCCCACTACATACGCTGAATCTGTATTGATGGTCACTCTCTTTCCCTTTGATATTTCTAATGCTCTAATAACTGCCCTCAATTCTGCAAGTCGTGCTGACTCTTTACCTGTTATCTTTCCTGTTTCCACTTCCATTTTCTAACTATTGCCTAGGCAGATTTCAGCCCCTCCTGTGGGTGTCTGAAACAACAGCTATCTGTGATTAGTATTTCATCTGGATCCTTTAACAGCTCCGCCTTGAGGTCTACTCTGATTTTTTCATCTTTCTTCACTTTCTTCTCACATCTGTGTGGTTCACCCTCTCCTATACCATCTGCCATACTTATCCCTTCATGAGTGTATGTTATGTGTGGTGCAGTTAAAATCTTGTCCATCCTGGTCTGCCTAAGTGAGGTCAAGGTGAATGCTGCTGAGCTGACCAGTGATACCACACTATGTGTTGTAAGAACTGTCAGAGCGTAACTAAATGTGCTGTTTTTGTAAAAGTTTTGCTACCCCTGCTACATGCCTTACACTGTATTATCCTTGCATACATTAATACTTTCCTTTCACCCCCTTTTTTCTGAAAGAGAACACCATTTACTGTATGTTCTCCTTCAGAAACATCCAAAAAGAAAGTTTCCTTATAATCTGGAACTGCCAAATGTGCAGCTGTGGTGAGTGCCTGTTTAAGAGCAATGAACGCTTTCTCTCCCTCAGTTGTCCATGTTAACCGAGCTGCCAAATCACGCATTCCCTGTTCATTCACCATTGCACGTAGGGGCATAGTCTTTTCTGAATATGTAGGAATAAAATGTCTTCTATAGCTCGCGAGACCCAGAAATGACAACATTTCCTTTACAGTCTCTCATGCCACTCATTCTGTTCAGCAGTAAAGTCAACCTGCGCAGCCACACCTTCAGGCCCAACACACAAACACGGTGATGTAATCATCCAAAAATTTCCCTGTAACTTTTCTCTAAACGCATCCTGATACACCTCATTATTCTCACGGTCATAAAATAGGGTGACATGATAGGGATCAAACTGGCGGGGCAAAAGGAACCTAGCATCGACAAACCAGGGCCTCCAGCTCTGAAACAATGCCACAAACACCGATACCAGGTGAGGTCTCAGGCTCAAGTTCTCCCCAATAAATATCCGCCACATCCCCTGTTCTGGAGAGGGTGTCGCACTCATCAGCATTTGTCCCTTTAACACCTTGGTGTGAAATACAGCAGTTCAGTTTCAGTCCATTAGGAAATTGCACCACAAGAGCTTTGTCTCCACACAGAATAGCTGCTCCTGTCCTCACCAGGAGATCTCGTCCAACAGGTTGATAGGGCAATGTGGTGAAATCAAAAAGGGTGGCAACACAGTCCTGTCCGGCAAAACGAGTCACTAATGGCACCGAAAACGGCAGTCTCTCCGGGCTTCCTGAGAACCCCACAAGCTCGACGGTGTCAGATGAGATCGGCTCCGGTGATAAATTCCATGAGATGGTGGAAACGCTGCTTGGTACACCTCCGGTAGTTGTGATATGGACAGTCCCTTTGCCAATGACGCGTACCCTTTGCAGGCATGACACTGATCTCGGCCTAAGTACCCGCCTATCAAGCCGTATCCCTGCCCGCCACGTCTCCCACACATGCCTTCCCTTGGAACTGACCCAATACAGGTTTATCGGAGGCAAAATCTTGTTGAGGACCTAACTGATCTGACTGCACCTGCCGAGAAAAACTGCTGAACCATCTGTTTCTCTTCCTTTCGTTTATCATTAAGCTTTTTCCATGCCTCATCTAACTGCATTTTTAGGAGCTGTTCCTGGGCTGTCATCACCTCCTCTTTCTTTCCCTGTTGTTAACTTTAAATGTGTTGATGTGGTGTGAAGATGTCTCTCCCAGACATCCGCCGTACTGCCTGGAAGGTCAGGATTTCCTTCCATGGCTTCTTTCACTGACTGTGGAAGTCCTAAAATTATTGCCTGATGGAACAAAGTGGTGTGTAGATTATCTGAGCCAGGATGGCACCCTGTGGCACACATCCATTCCTCTTTACACCTCATAAGGAACCCATGTGCCGACTCACTTTCCTCCCACTTAAATCTTAAGTTCTACATTGCTCCTGGAGATACTGGAAATATCTGTCTCATAGCTTCACCAACCCTGGTTGCACAAGGGCCAAAACGTGCAGCGTTAGGTCTGTCTTTAATACCTGCTGCTACCTCGACCTTATCCAAATCCCAGAGAGACACTTGTCTCCCTAAAATTCCTCTAAAGTCTCCCATCGCCAACTGCATGCTCTGTGTTAAACTAAAAAGGCTGGACATCCACTTGCCGCCTCCCTCTGCGGGTGGGGGCATTTATCCACCAACAATTAATGTCTGTGATAGCAAATGGAACATATACCGGTTCCTGTCCTCTTTTCTGTATCAGAGGGGCCTGTAGCTGCGGCATTCCTGAAATGGGCCCCTTACTCCTCGTGTGTATTCCTGTTTGACCCACCTCCTCATTATTTATGGCCCCTGTCAACGGTAACCTCTATACTCACATCCTCCTCTCTTCCCATGATTCTGATTCATAATTTTCCATACTTGAAGCTGGGTCTTTTTCATATAATTTTGTCTGAGCTTCAACGGGCTCCTGAAGATCCGATTCTCCAGTAATGTAGCTGGAAGTTTGAGGGTGTCTGTCTACTCTCACTCTCCTCTTTATCACTGCCATAAATCAACTCTTGCCTTCTCCTCCCTGCGCTCAGCCCTGGCAAATCCTCCTGAGGGATCAGCTCTTTTCTCTGTTTTGTTGATTGAAAAGTGTTTTGAAGACGTTAATGCAGATTTTTGGACTGTCCTGTTTTTTAAATGTAGTTTGTTGGGAGATTTTAGGGCGAACCACCTGAGCTTCCTCTCTAAATTCATTTTTCCGAACTTATCTCCAACCTCTCCCTGTCCCTGTTTGATCATTCTAACCTGTCTCCGAAGGTCCCACACTGTCTCACGTAACTCCTGCATTTCTTCATTCTGTCCACATCTAACTGACCACTATTAGTAGTCAAAACTGGCAATTGATATGGGGGTGGGGAAGTGGTAGTAGGTAATGATGGTAAAGAGTGGTGTTAAGTGTCAGTGTCTGGTTTGGATCTTCTAATGAGGCTTCTCTACATTGGGCACTCGTGTGACCCCCCTAGATCTGCAATAGTGCACCGCTGCACATGCCACAGCCACAACATGTATCCTTCGACGCTTATCTTCCAACTCCTTACCCTGTTTTTTCCATGATTTCCCTGCTATAAAACCTTTGGATTTTGGATTATCCAAATGATCTTGTAATCCAGTGTGAATTTCTGACTCCCACTTACACAATGCTTCAGCTAAATTAACCTTCACCTCTGGAGGGGGAAGTATCTTTTGCTTCTGAGCTTCTTTCCACAACTTTTTTATTGCATCCAATTCTCTCTCCCTGTCCTCTTCTTTCATGCCACTCACCACCTGATCAAGAGTCCACTTCCACTGTTCTTCCACAGACCGAGGATAGGGAGAACATTCTCCCTGATCCCAACACGATTTCCACATTCTAGTTCATCTCATAACTTAACTATGCTCCCAAGTGAGATTGAATGTGAATGACTCCAACGGTCAACTCAATGCCTCAGTGAAACAAGCTTCTAGACCAAACTTCGTTGGTCCGGTTCCACTCTGGGGGTTAATTCCCAAGGACAAAGAGCCTTTTAATTCACGTTCGCACTGTCATTTTCCAACCCACACAAAAAACAAATCTCGGCGTCGGGAGTGTCCGTCCCGTCAACTGCGCCGAGTCCCAACCCAAATCTTTTTCATATACAGTGCACTGTACAGCAATACAGCACTGTACTAGTTCCGGTTTACTCTAACCGTCTATTCCCTGTTTTTTCAACAGTACTTCCGGCCTCTAACCGTTCAACTTTACTCTCAACGACTTACGGACTCTAACCGTACTTACGGACTCTAACCGTTCAAATTTACGGACTCTAACCGTACTTACTGCAGTCGTTTCAATATTTGCAATATTGTATCTGGAATTTATAACTAGGACACTTCAATTGACAGTGACGACAAATTTTTTGGAAATTGCCAATGTGCAGAACTTTTGATTAAACAGGTGTCTGCTTACCTTTTATTAGGGATCCCTTTGTCGTCAGTTGTCCTCCGAAGTGACCGTTGTTGAATTCTTTGCCTCAGATGTCTTTTCTGTCTTCATCACGTCGGGGTCACCAAATTGTTGGATTGCAATACCTCTCGTGTGTCACTGCCAATCCGCGTGTTCTTTTAATGAAGACTTCAAGTAAACAAATGCCAATTTCAAAATGTATTTACAATAGAATGAATTCAAGATACAAATATTACAGAACCCTGGGCCAGTTCATAACCCTACAAACAACAAAGTCAATTGTCAGGGCATGAAGTCTGACCCCCTAACTATCCCTTGGCCCAGTCTTTTATAGAACAATATATGTAAATTATTGATGCTAATTCAGTCCAATCCAGTCCTTCTTCTTGGATGACCTCATCTTCTTCTTCCCGCCTCATTTGGTGTTGGTGCAGTCCTTCTTCTCCATTTTCTTCCCAGATAGCCAGGTCAGAGGTCATTCCTGCCGAGGAACCTATCCACACCAGTAAACTATTCTGTCACGTTTTACGATGGGGGTCTACCACTTTCCTTCTAACTGTCTCCTCCTGGCTCCAACTGTCGAAACAACATTCATGTCAAGGAAGGGTCAACTGACTGCTTATCTTTATTCCACTGATTAAACATTCTACTATTCCTAACTTCTAAGGTGCTTATAACAGAAAACAGAAACATATGGTACAACACATGATAATAAAATAAAGACAATTCTCTTCAAACAATAAAATATAAGTGCTGATACAGACACCTGTCACCATAAACAGTATAACTCTAGTTACCTTTAAGAGGGTGCATTAGCTCCATGTTGGTAAAATCGTTGTTAGCCAAGATGGCTGTGGACTTGCTGGAGCCTACCAACCTACATGATCCTAAAACCCTACTTGTCTGGGTTGTGTTTGATATACTGCCTCAGGTTTCTACCTGTTTTACCTTTATAGCCAACCATCCCCTCATGTACAGACTGTTTGGGGTCTGTGGCTTATTCCTGTAGGATGTAGTAAAGGGAACTGGACAGTGGCCAGACTTTGAAGAAATGAGGTGGCGCAAGGGATCTGCTCAATGATCACCGTACTGATGACAATGACCGGAAAGGCCATTTTTTTAAATCGTCATTGGTGGTGAAAGTGGTGTTGAAGCAATGTAGTAGTTTGGTATTTTACATTTTTACATGGTATTTTACAAAGAACTTTAAAGGCAATTTCAATGTTGTCAGGGGAGCAGGCCTGGTATTCAGGAAGGGCTGTGTTGTTCAGGTCAACTTTGTGCCAGGTGGTTGGCCAGAGCACCAACTTACTGAATATTCTTGGCGTCTAGGCTTGTAGTGGTGGCTGCACGTTACATTCATCATTGTTGTCATCCACACTGTGGAGCACCTCCATTATAGGTTCAATCCATTTTTCTTCATAGTGGGATCAGTGTCACTTTGGCCTGGAATGTCCTGGTTGTTGGGTAGGTATTATCAGGATCTGCCACATTATCATCTTCCTCCGTGTCATCATCACTGATTGTAGGTTGGACTACATTCTTCCTACTCTTGTTAGAAAGCATCTGAGCAGACATTGCCTAAATGTTGCACACATACAACAACCATATAGTCACAAACTGACAAAAATGATCATTTACAACTTTAATATTTCTGGAAATTCATCTCTGAATCACTCTATAGGGTCGGAAAAACCTTTGGGAACATTAAAATCTCATTTCTTCAGTTATATTACTTTCTTGTCTAGAAACTCCTGTTAGTATGACATGTACATTGGGCATATGTTAAATAATGGACAAACCTAGTGTATTCACATTTTTATGTGAACTGGGCATGTGATCAAATACAGTATGTGATCAAGTACAGTATATTATGCCATAATGTTACTCATTTCCTTAAGTCATCCACAAATAACACATATTCTTCTATAGACATAACATTACACCTGAAACTGAAACAGTTAGTCTTTGAGATGATACTTGATGACATGCTTCAGTGAAACAAAAACTATGCGTTCAAAAAAAATTAACAGAATTAACAACTGAAGGCTAAATAAAAGCCTTCAGTTGTTAATTCTATAGTTAATTCTATAGTGTTTTCAGACATAACAATACACCTGAAACTGAAACAGTTAGTGTTTGACATGATACTTGATGACATGCTTCAGTAAAACAAAAACTATGCAGCCATAAAAAAAGGCCCAGACTTCCCTCTCCCCAGCTACTTCTTCCAGCTCAACCGGGGGGATCCCCAGGCGTTCCGACCAGTTGAGAGACATAGTCTCTCCAACGTGTCCTAGGTGTCCCAGGGGCCTCTTACTGGAGGGACATGCCCTGAACACCTCACCAGGGAGGAGTACAGGGGGCATCCTATCTAGATGCCCAAGCCACCTCATCTGGCTCCTCTCAACGTGGAGGAGCAGCGTCTCTACTCCGAGCTCCTCCCGGATGGCAGAGCTTCTCACCCTATCTCTAAGAGAGAGAGCAACCACCCTAGGGATGAAGCTCATTTCGGCCACTTGTACCAGTGATCTTGTTCTTTCGATCATTACCCAAAGCTCATGACCATAGGTGAGGGTTGGAATGAAGATCGACTGGTAAATCGAGAGCTTCGCCTTTTGGCTCTCTTCACCACAACGGACCGGTGCACCGATCCGCCTGCCGATCTCCTGCTCCATTCTTCCCTCACTGGTGAACAAGACCCCGAGGTACTTGAACTCCTCCACTTGGGGCAGGATCTCCTCCGTGACCCGGATAATTCACTCCACCTCTTTCCAGTTGAGAACCATGGCCTCAGATTTGGAGGTGCTGATTCTCATTCCAGCCGCTTCACACGCGGCGGCGAACCGATCCGGTGATCATTGGAGGTCACGGGCCGATGACGCCAACAGGACCACATCATCTGCAAAGAGCAGAGACCCAATCCTGAGGTCACCAAACTGGACCCCCTCAACACCATAACTGCACCTAGAAATTCTGTCCATAAAAGTTATGAACAGAATTGGTGACAAAAGGGCAGCCCTGGCAGGGACCAACCATCACTGGAAACGAGTTTGACTTACTGCCAGCAATGCGGACCAAACTCTGACACCGATCGTACAGGAAGCGGATGGCCCTTATCAGGGGGCCTGGCACCCCATACTCTCGGAGGACCCTCCACAGGACCCCCCCGAGGGACACGGTCGAACTCCCATGCACCCTTGAAGACCCTGCTGAGGGGGTAGAGCTGGTCCACCGTTCCACGCCCAGGACGAAATAGTCCTGAATCCTCCTGAATCCGAGGTTCGACTATCCGGCGGACCCTCCGCTCCAGTACCCCTGAATAGACCTTACCAGGGAGGCTGACGAGTGTGATGCCCCTATAGTGGGAACATGCCCTCCGGTCCCCCTTCTTAAAAAGAGGGACTACCACCCCGATCTGCCAATCCAGTGGCACCGCCCCCGATGTCCATGCGATGTTGCAGAGTCAAGTCAACCACGACAGCCCTACAACATCCAGAGCCTTAAGGAACCCTGGGCGGATCTCATCCACCCCCGGGGCCTTGCCACCAAGGAGTTTTTTGACTACCTTGGCAACTTCAGCCCCGGAGATACGAGAGCCTGTCCCTAGGTCCCCTTTCTCATTGGAAGGCATGTTGGTGGGATTAAGGAGGTTGTTGTGAATCTTCTCCTGGTGGTTGCCGAGATGTGTTGATGAGGAAGGAAACTTCGCAGACACCGACTTGGTTATCAAAGATGTTTATTGGAGAGAACAGTCAGGCATCAATCGAACACTGCAGTTTGTCCGAGGGAGGTCTCGAGGTCCCGATGGTGAAGAACTCCGGGGAGTCAACCTCAATTCCCCCTTCTTATAGAGCCGAGTAAACACATTCTTTTCTGATGACCTCACACTATACCGTATGGTCAACCCAATGGTCTGGTGTTCAGTTATGACCAAAAAAGGTAATACTTGAAGATGCTTCATGATATACATCCTCCTAGTGAGGGGTATCAGGGGCCCCCAGGCTCCAGTGTTGTCCTTTAGCAGCTCCTATTACCTAAAGGAACCAGACACCGGACACACATGTGGAGGATGTCCTGATATTGTGCTTAGGTTGGCAGTTAAACACATTAAGGCCTTACAGACGTAAAGCCTGCATAGAACAGGTCAGATACTACAAGGTCTTCGAAGTATTCGTTCCACCCGATCCACAACATCCCGAGTTGAGGTCAGCAGCACACCATCGCCACTATACACAGTGCTGACAGTGCAATGCTTCCCTTTCCTCAGATGGCAGATGGTGGTCCAGAACCTTTTCGAAGCCATCCGGAAGTCATTCTCCATGGCCTCACCGAACTCTTCCCATGGCCAAGTCTTTGCTTCGGCAACCGCTGTTGCTGCACTCCGCTTGGCCTGCTGGTACCTTTCTGCTGCCTCAGGAGTCCCACAGGCCAATAAGGCCTGATACGACTCCTTCTTCAGCCTGACGGCACCAACCACCTTGCAGCCACAGCACCGGTCAGCCACCTCAACAATGGAGGCACGGAACATGGTCCACTCGGACTCAATGTCCACTGACTCCCCCAGGACATGGTCACAGCTCTCCCGGATATGTGAATTAAAGCTCCTTCTGACACGAGACTCTGCCAGGTGTTCTCAGCAGACCCTCACAATACGTTTGTGTCTGCCGGGTCTGTCCGGAATCCCCCCCGATGACACGACCACAAAGTCGATCATCAATCCTAAGGGGTACTGGTGCCAAGTGCACATATGGACACCTTTATGCCTGAACAAGGTGTTTGTTATGGACAATCTGAGACGAGCACAGAAGTCCAATAACAAAACACCACTCGGGTTCAGATCAGGGGGGCTGTTCTTCCCAATCACACCTCTACAGGTCACACTGTCACTGCCAAGGTAAGCACTGAAGTCACCCAGGAGGACGAGGGAGCCCCCCAGAAGGAGCACTCGCCACCACTCCCTCTAAGGACTCCAAAAAGGGTTGATACGCTGAACTGCTGTTTGGGCCATAGGCACAAGCAACAGTCAGGATCCGTCCCCCCACCCGAAGGCGAAAGGAGGCTACCTTCTCATTCACCGGGATAAACTGCAATATACAGGCACTGAGCCGGCGAGCAACAAGGATTGCCACCCCTGCCCGTGGCCTCTCACCATTGGCAACTCCAGAGTGGTAGAGAGTCCAACCCCTCTCGAGAAGACTGGTTCCAGAGCCCTTGCTATGCATTGAGGTGAGGCCGACTATATCTAGTCGGAACTTCTCAACCTCGTGCACCAGCTCAGGCTCCTTTCCCACCAGAGAGGTGACATTCCATGTCCCTAGAGCCAGTTTATGCAGCCGGAGATCAGACCGCCAAGATCCCTGCCTTTGGCCGCTACCCAACACACAATGCACCAGACCCCCTTCGCCCCTCCTGCAGGTGGTGAGCCCACAGGAAGGGGGTCCCATGTCGCCTCTTCGGGCTGTGCCGGGACGGACTCCATGGGCAGACGTCCGGCCACCAGGCGCTCACCAACGTACCCTGCCCCCAGGCCTGGCTCCAGGAGGGGGCCCCGGTTACCTGCATCCGGGCAAGGGAAACTTGGGACCAATAATCTTTTTCATCATTGGGGGGTCCTGGGCTATGCTTTGTCTGATCCCTCACCTAGGACCTGTTTGCCATGGGTGGCCCTACCAGTGGCATAAAGCTCCAGACAACGGAGCTCCTATGATCAGTGGGACATGCAAACCCCTCCACCACGATTAGGTGGAAGCCCAGTAGGGGCTAAACAATTAAATGTGGACTATTAAATATTAGATCTCTTTTGTGCAAATCCCTCTTAGTGGATGACCTGATAGTGGATCATCACATTAAGTTATGTTGTCTAACAGACCGGGCTTCAGGAGGAGGAGTATGTTAGCTTAAACAAATCTACTCCTCCTACCCATCTTAATTCTTATATTCCTCGTGTTACTGGTTGAGGAGGGGGACTGGCAGCAATTTATCACTCCGAAGTTATTCGTTAATCCTAGACCCAAACACACCTCCAGTTGCCCTCACACAGATCTGGGAGGAAATGCCACAAGACACCATCCGTCGTCTCATTAGGAGCATGCCGCAACGTTGTCAAGCATGCATACAAGCTCGTGGGGGCCACACAAGATACTGAAAAGCATTTTGAGTTGCAGAAATTAAGTTTTGGAAAAAATGGACTAGCCTGCCACATCTTCATTTCACTCTGATTTTATGGTGTCTACACAATTGAGCCCTCTGTAGGCTGAAAACTTTTATTTCCATTAAAAGACTTGGCATCCTTTTGTTCCTAAGACACTGCCCTGTTGTTATTTGTATAGATATCCAACTTCATATTGAGATCTGATGTATCTAATGTGTTTCTTTAAAGTGCTCCTTTAATTTTTGTGAGCAATATACAGTATATATATATATATAGAGAGAGAGAGAGAGAGAGAGAGAGAGAGAGAGAGAGAGATAGATCTATAGATATAGATAGATAGATAGATAGTTGGATCGCAATACCTTCACGTGTGTCACTGCCGATCCGTGTGTTCTCTGAATGAAGACTTTAAGAAGAAAAATGCCAATTTTAAAATGTATTTAGCAAATAGAATTAATTAAAAATTCAAATAATACAGAGCTCCGGGCCAGTTCAAAACCCTACAATAACAAAGAAAATTGTCAGGGCATGAAGTCTGACGACCTAACTATCCCATGACCCAGTCTTTTATAGAAACAAATAGTCAGATCTTTGACGCTAATCCAGTATGATGTTGTACTCTGTTTGGATGACCAAGTTTTCTCCTTCCAGTCCCATTGAATGCTGGCACAGTCCTTGTTCTCCGTTGTTTTTTAACTCCAACCTGACAAGAGGGTATTTTTGAAGAAAAGTGCCAAATGTTTCCCATATAGCCAGGTCAAAGCTCACATTTTTCTTGCAGATGAACTTATCAACACCAGTAAACTATGCTGTCCAGTTTTACGATGGGTCGTTTAACACGTTCAGCCTGACCGTCTCCACTGATTACAGTTATCTAAACAACAGTCATGTCATGGAAGGGTCAACTGACTGCTTAACTTTATTACACTTACGAATGATTATATTATCCCTAACATCTAAAGTAATTCTAATACAAAACAGAAACATATACAAAACACAGAAAGTTCTCTTCAATCCCCCCTTTTGACCTAGCCTAAGCTAGGCCAATACTACAAATTCATTGTCAGCTCCCTTAAATTTTCTTGCTGCTTCCGTTGGGTAACGTATTGTGTCACTTCCTGTCTTCTTAATAGAGTTCGTTGGTGCACTGTGCATGGTGTGAGTGTGTTGGATTCACTTTATTTAAAATTAAATACTCGGGAAATTCTAGTTACTCGATGACGATAAAGGAGAAATAATTCATATTAAACAAATACAGAACTCTGCTGATCATGAGCATCATTGGCACTAGCATGGCCTCACCTTCTGTTTCACCTGGTGTCTGTGTCTGTTCAGTGTGTTAAATGTTTAGTTAGTCTTCTGCCTCTTTTAGTAAAGGGAATAGATGCAGAAGGTGGAGTGTCACGGAGTGAGCCGTGCCACTTACGCACACACTTCATACGCACACACTTCATTCGCACACACAAACATTTCATTTCCATTCTGTTCCGTCTAGGGTTACTCGGTTTAAGCATTTCATACACACCACTTTTTACCATAGCTCACCAGCAGGACATACTTCCTCGTTTGGGGAAACCGAAGGACTGGTCCATGATTGTATATATGGAGGGGTTTCGTGGGGTGCTACGGCACAATCTATTTTAGCGGGGGTGTTTTATTGGGGTAAATTGAACATGTATTTTACTGTGCACTGGGTGGTTGTTGGTGGTAGAAATTTGTTTTGGAAGTTTTACGCATCTTTTTGTATTTTCTTTTCTGTTGTAATTTTGTGTTTGTAAATGTATTAGTGAGCGTAATAATTTGGATAATTGGTTTCACCTGTGGGAGGGGCTACAGGTATAAAAGCCCTGTAGTAGGCCCAAGACAGGGCTTCGTGTTGGTTGTTGAGTTGGTTGGTCATTGTTTTGGAGGAAAAGAAATTGTTGGAAAAGAGTTAAAGTGGTGGTGTGTAAGAGTGTGCAGGGTCTGTATGTATTGTATGGATTTAGCCTGGCATCTTCTGACGCCGCTTTATTTTTGGTAAATTAAAATACATTTTTGGAGGAAAGAATCTCCCATCTCCCTCTGTCTCCTCCACCGCCGTTCATCCTTGCGACATGGAGTTTATTAATGGCTGTGGAGACGAGACTTAGTGATCTTGGGATACGGTTCAACAGCCTGGAGTTGTCTGGAGTTGTGTTAGGTAGCCAGGAGAAGGTAGCTGCTGCGGCGCTGCCTAGTGTAGCAAAAGGTAGCTGTCCCCCAGCGGCAGCTGGCTAACCAGGGCAGCTGGGTGACGGTTCGCAGGAAGCGTAGCCCAAACCAAAGGCAATGGTGCACCACCAACCGCTTTCCGTGGCTAACCGTTTTTCCCCACTCGGCGACACACCCGCTGAGAAACCGACTCTGGTAATTAGTGACTCTCTTTTGCGCTACGTGAAGCCGACTCCACCAACCATAGTTAAGTGCATTCCAGGGGCCAGAGCGGGAGACATTGAAGCCAATTTAAAGCTGCTGGTGAGAAGTAAATGTAAATTCAGTAAAGTTGTTATTCACGTTGGAGCAAACGACACCTGGCTTCGTCAGTCGGAGGTCACCGAAATTAACATAGAGTCGGTGTGCAATTACGTAAAAACGATGTCGGACTCCGTATCATTCTCTGGTCCCCTCCCCAATCTGGTCAGCGATGAAATGTTTAGTCGCATGTCATCGCTTCGTCGCTGACTGTTACGGTGGTGCCCCAAAAACCAGGTGTCCTTTGTAGACAATTGGAACAGTTTTTGGGGAAAACCTGGTCTGATTAGGAGAGATGGTGTCCATCCCACTCGGGATGGTGCCTCTCTCATTTCTAGTAACTTGGCCAATTTTATTAGACCCACCTGACAAACCAGGGTCCAGACTAGGATGCAGAGTTATAGTCTTACACACCTCTCTGCTGTTTCCATAGAACCCTCATCCACCAACAATAACATATTTAACACTATAGAGGTAGTCTCTGTTCCACAGTTAAAAGTTCACCAAGCACAGAGCAGGGGAGCGGTCAATCACCATAATCTTATTAAAATTACCGTAATACCAAAGCACAAATTAGAGGAACTAACACCACATTTAAATGTGGACTATTAAATATGAGATCTCTTTTGTGCAAATCCCAGTTGGTTTCCTTCAACAGATAAACCAACGATGGCTTCAACCATACCCTTGATCTAGTTCTGACTTACGGTGTTGAGGTAGAACATGTGTCAGTGTTCCCACTGTTGGATTGCAGTACCTCTCGTGTGTCACTGCCAATCCGCGTGTTCTTTAAATGAAGACTTCAAGTAAACAAATGTCAATTTCAAAATGTATTTAGCAAACAGATGTATTTAGCAAACAAATGTATTTAGCAAACAAATGTATTTAGCAAACAGAATCAATTCAAGATACAAATATTACAGAGCTCTGGGCCAGTTCATAACCCTAGCAACAACAAAGTCAATTGTCAGGGCATGAAGTCTGACAACCTAACTATCCCTTGACCCAGTCTTTTATAGAAAGACATATGTAAATTATTAATGCTAATTCAGTCCAATCCAGTCCTTCTTCTTGGATGACCCCATCTTCTTCTTCCAGCCTCCTTTGGTGTTGGTGTGGTCCTTCTTGTCCATTATCTTCTCCAGATGTCCAGGTCCGAAGTCATATTCCTGCCAAGGAACTTATCAACACCAGTAAACTATGTTGTCATGCTTTACGATGGGGATCTACCCTTTCCTGTCTGGCTGGCTCCAACTGTCTGACCAGTCTTCAGGTCAAGGAAGGGTCAACTGACTTGCTTATGTGTATTCCTACTAAAGAGTATATAGTATTCCTAACTTCTAAACTAACTGTAACATAAAACAAAACATATAGTATAACACATGCTAATAAGATAAAAGATGCTAAGAAGATAAAATAATTCTCTTCAATCCCCCTTTTGGCCTAGCCTAAACTAGGCCAATACTACCAAATTATTGTCAATTCCCTTAAATCTCTCCATCACTTACTCCCATCAAGGGAATGGTTTCCCTTCGAATTTGAGCCATCTGGTAAGGAGGGGGTTTCTTTCCTTCAATTGCAGTTACGATTATACGATTACATAGAGAACGAATACAAGGAATACAACAACAACCACACAAAATTAAGCCGGCGGTTGCAGAAATTAATGACATCAAAACAGATACAATGATCACTTTCCATTTACCAAACATTCTATCCATCCATTTCTCTAGTGGATTAGTTACACCAGAATGCTCCTTCATTTCGTCTGACAGTGTCCGCAACTCTTCCAGTGCCCAGGTCACAGAACCATCTGGAACTGTATTATTAGGAATGAATGTACAACATTGATCTCCAAACATAGCGTAAACCCCTCCTTTTTCTGCTAAAAGCATATCAAGTGCCTTTCTATTTTGCACAGTCCTCAAAGAAGTGGCTGCAACCTGTTCTGACAGGCCAGCCACTGCATCTCTGGTGAGATTCGCCAATCGCTGCACATTATAATGAACATAATTGATTCTATCCACATTCTTATTTGGAGTTATAGGAAACAGTGCAGAGATTAAAGGTAAATTTTCAAATCCAGCTGATACCTGGTCCACTAATTTATATTCATCAGGGACTCCCCTTGGAATTCCAATTGAATCAATATATGTTGGGGATCCCTGTGTGAGATCAAATGATGTTCCCCTCCTATGTCTAATTGGAGGTAGCACCTGCTCCCCCTTTGGACTTAATAAAGTGATAGGGAGTAGGAGACGAACCAGAGTACATGTTCCTGACCAGTCGGGTGGGATTGCTGGCATCAGAGTGTGCGGATCACAATGCCAAAACAAATCAGCTCGATGAACTGGAAAGTGTGAAGCGTTACTCCATGTAGTGACATTTACCATGTACTTACACCATGTTGAAGGCAAGTCACCTACCAACCTTCTTCCCGTTCGTGACAAGCAGGTAAAATTGGATCTGACTGAAACAAATGTAGGAGGAGCTGTCTTATTCGAGACCACTGGAAAAAGATCTGACAAAGTGGAACAATTCACAGGATTATCATACATGTGTAAACTTAACATACAATGAAATCCCTGGGGGTCTGCTTCTACAAGCAATGGGGCCGGGGCAGTATATAAAGTAGGTCTAGCAGCAGAGCAGGCAACACAATTTGTCATTTTTTGATCCTTTGCTGTAGCCTGGATCCATTCCAACCAAATATTTACATCCCCATAGCCTGTAGCGATCTTCACCACATCTTCCGCAGTAAATTTACTAAAATCTACTGCTACTACATTAGGATCGGCCACTGGAGTTGCCAAAGTTGGTACAGGGATTGAATTATTCCTAAAATTAATTTGAATTATACCTTTAGGATCTTGACCTCCAACATGTACACCTAACACTATGAATAACCTATCATCACCTTTATTATTTATTATCTCCGGAAAATAATGCATACTTTTAATAGAGAATAATAAAGGATTCAACCCCTTATGATTCCGCCCTGCTAAAAGTCCTCTAGTGAATGTAATTTTTTCCCAGTTTTCTTTTGACCAGCCATGTGGAGGAGAGGCACTCCAAGCCTGCCCTGTCCACCAGTTAACATAATTGCCCCAAAACGTAAAGTAAAGTAAACATCCATGTTCCTCCAATTTCCAGGGTCTCTACAGCCACCTATAACCTCACATAAATCAAACTGAAATGTTGTATCACTCCCTTTGATGTAATCAAGAATCACCCCTGTGTAACCCAGGCAGATCTCTCCCACGTTGCCTTGAGATCCTCCCCACAATGCACACAAAAGTAGAACTGTAATCATTGTGCCGTCTCCTGTAGATGTTTCCGAATCTGTCCAAGCGTTCTCTGTGAGTTACCTGCTGGGGTACATTGATTCCAGTGATACCAGAGTTAGGGTTAATGTGTTAGAGTGTTAGTATGTTAGGGTTAACATGTAATGTTCACTCTACAACTTCAAAGGGACCAGTCCACCTGTGCTCTGACCACTTTCACTTGATGACTCTCAGAAGAACCCACTCAGCTGTGTGTTGAGTTCCTGGATCCTTACTGGATGTGGTTACTGAAGTTGCCTGTTGGGAGAAAACTGAGAGAGTCGTTTTTAGTTGAACAAAATAAGATTTATATTTCATAAAAGTGCTGGGCTGGCCTATGGATTTTCTGCTCCTGGTCCCGGAAAGAGAACACCCCGCTCGAGCTCAAAGGGAGTGAATCCTGTTCGGGAGCTTAACAGAGCTTCTCACTGACATCAAGGCTATTGGAAGTGCCTGTGTCCATTTCATTCCACTGTGAGCACATATCTTGCCAATTTTGCTCTTCAGTGTTTGATTCATTCTTTCTACCTTCCCTTGTAATTGTGGATGATAGACGGTGTCAAATGCATGTTTAAGGCCCAATGCTTTTTCTACTTCTTGTAAATCTTTATTTTTAAAATGAGTTCCATTATCAGACCTAATTCGTTTGGGGAAACCATGTGTTGGAATATATTGATTAATCAAAAATTTAATAACACTTTTTGCATCTTCTGCTTTTACGGGAACCGCCTCTGGGTAGCCAGTGTATGCATCCACTGCCACCAAGAGGTATCGGAACCCATTGACCCTGTCCATCATATCAGTGAAATCTATAATTATTTCTTGCCCTGCCATGGGGGCAACTGGAAACTTGCCCTCGTGTGGCCGAATTGTTGATTTCACATTAAAGTGTGTGCATATTGAACATTCTCTGATATAATTTTCTACACTGGCTGACAAAAATGGATGCCACCAATGTGTTAGATACCGCATCATTTGTGGTTTCCCCCAGTGTGTCAGGCCGTGGGCCTCTTCCAGAACGGCATCTAACAGACCGGGCGGGAGAACAGGTCTGCCGTCTGGGCCCCGCCAAATTCCTTCAACTTTCACAGCCCCCCTTTCCTTCCAAACTGTTTTTTCATGTGGAGAAGCTTCTTCTTGATCACAACTAAGTCTTTCCCTATCGTATCTTGGAAGAATTTCATGAACTGTTTTCTCTGCCAACAACAAATTGTAACTTGGTTTATAACCTGCAGCTTTCTTTGCTGCCTGATCTGCAGCCTCATTACCTCTTCCCTCTAGAGAGTTCTCTTTGCTGTGACCTTTGCACTTTACGACTGCGACCTCTGCTGGCTCCATGAGTGCCTGTGTCAGTTGCCTCATCTCTGCCTCATGTTTTATAGGAGATCCTGATGCTGTGTTAAAACCTGCCCGCAACCATTGACAAAGTTCTAAGTGTATTGCTCCCACTACATATGCTGAATCTGTAAAGATGGTCACTCTCTTTCCCTTTGATATTTCTAATGTTCTAATAACTGCCTTCAATTCTGCAAGTTGTGCTGACTCTTTACCTGTTAGGTTTCCTGTTTCCACTTCCTCAAAATCTTCTTCTGATTTTCTAACTATAGCATAGGCAGCTTTCAGCCCCTCTTGTGGGTGTCTGAAACAACAGCCGTCTGTGAATAGTATTTCATCTGGATCCTTTAACGGCTCCATCTTAAGATCTACTCTGATTTTTTCATCTTTCTTCACTTTCTCTTCACATCTGTGTGGTTCACCCTCTCCCATGCCATCTGCCATATTGATCCCTTCATGTGTGTATGTTATATGTGGTGCCGTTAAAATCTTGTCCATCCTGGTCTGCCTAAGTGAGGTCATGGTGAATGCTGCTGAACTGACCAGTGATACCACACTATGTGTTGTAAGAACTGTCAGAGCATGACCCATCACTAAATGTGCTGTTTTTTGTAAAAGTTTTGCTACCCCTGCTACATGCCTTACACACGATGGCTGCCTGTTTTCAATGGGGTCCAGCATTATACTTGCATACATTAATACTTTCCTTTCACCCCTTTTTTTCTGAAAGAGAACACCATTTACTGTATGTTCTCCTTCAGAAACATCCAAAAAGAAAGGCTCTTTGTAATCTGGAACTGCCAAGTGTGCAGCTGTAGTGAGTGCCTGTTTAAGGGCAATGAATGCTTTCTCTCCCTCAGTTGTCCATGTCAACCGAGCTGTCAAATTACGCATTCCCTGTTCATTCACCATTGCACGTAGGGGCGTAGTCTTTTCTGAATATGCAGGGACAAAGTGTCTACTATAGCCCGCAAGACCCAGAAATGACAACATTTCCTTTACAGTCTCTGGCTTAGGATGTTCAAGGATAGAGGATTTATGAGCTGGTGATACACCTGTACCCTGAGCAGAAACCACCCTACCTAAGAACGTCACAGAGCGACGACAACACTGAAGCTTCTTTCTAGAGACCTTAAAGCCCTTTTCCCACAAATGCGTAAGGAGTGCCTGCGTTGCCTGCAAACAAGACTCAGCTGATGTAGCCGCCAATAAAATGTCATCAACATATTGAATCAAGACCACCCCTTCTGGTAGAGTGAGGTCCTTCAACAACTTCCGTAATGTCTGATTGAAAATACCAGGGGATAAAATGAATCCCTGTGGTAAACATGTATATCGTAATTGTCTGCCTTTATATGTGAAAGAAAAGATGTCACGCATAGCAGAGTCCAGTGGGAGACAAAAAATGCATTAGCCAGATCAATACATGTGAACCATTTATGGGAAAGAGACAAAGCTGATATTGCAGTATATGGGTTGGGAACTGGCACTGTGGGTGTTGTCACAATAGAATTAATACGTCTCAAATCATGAGCCATCCTATATTTCCCTTTTTCCTGCTTCTCAACTGGCAAAATCGGAGTATTCCATGCTGAAGTGGAATACTCAAGAACCCCAGAAATTAACAGCCCTTCTATTGTTTCCTGAATGCCTTCCTCAGCAGGTGGTCTGTGTTTATATTGACTCTGCCAGACAGGGTTGTAATCCGAGACACTGAATGTCACTGGCTCAACAGTAGAACACAACCCCACATCTGTCGGGCCAGAGGACCATAAAGTTTCTGGAAATGTATTTAAAATTTGTGCGCTGTCCGGATGATCGGTCTTTTCTCTCCCATGAAACCTCTGAATCTGTCGATGTTGTAAGATTACTGAGTTAGTAGTTGTATGCATTATCTTGTAACTCTTTTCTAAAGGAGAATATAACAGGCCAGGAATCTGAGTAGAGCTCCAATCTGTGACACTCATTAACCTTTTTATCATAGGACCAAGGTCCTTTGCCTGATGTTCAGCATGGATGGCAAGGGTAACGTGGGGACACGCTTCCTCAGCCATCTCATACCACTCATTTTGTTCAGCAGTAAAGTCAACCTGCGCAGCCACACCTTCAGGCCCTACAAACAAACACGGTGATGTAATCATCCAAAAATTTCCTTGTAACTTTTCTCTAAACGCATCCTGATAGACCTCATTATTCTCACGGTCATAAAATAGAGTGACATGATAGGGATCAACTGGCGGGGCAAAGGGACTCAGCATCGACAGCCAGGGCCCCCAGCTCTGAAACAATGCCGCAACACCGACACCAGGTGAGGTCTCAGGCTCAAGTTCTCCCCAATAAATATCCGCCCACACCCCCTGTTCTGGAGAGGGTGTCGGACTCATCAGCATTTGTCCCTTCACACCTTGGTGGGAAATACAGCAGTTCAGTTTCAGTCCATTAGGAAATTGCACCACAAGAGCTTTGCCCCCACACAGAATAGCTGCTCCTCACCAGGAGATCTCGTCCCAACAGGTTGATAGGGCAATGTGGTGAAATCAAAAAAGGGTGCAACACAGTCTGTCCGGCAAAATGAGTCACTAATGGCCCAGAAAACGGCAGTCTCTCCGGGCTTCCTGAGAACCCCACAAGCTCGACGGTGTCAGATGAGATCAGCTCCGGTGATAAATTCCATGAGATGGTGGAACACTGCCTGGTACCTCCGGATAGTTGCGATATGGACAGTCCCTTTGCCAATGACCATACCCTTTGCAGGCGTGACACTGATCTCGGCCTAAGTACCCGCCTATCAAGCCGTATCCCTGCCTGCCGCGTCTCCCACACATGCCTCCCCTTGGACTGACCCAATACGGGTTTATCGGAGCAAAATCTTGTTGCGGACCCAATTGATCTGGCTGCACCTGCCGAGAAAACTGCTGAACCATCTGTTTCTCTTCCTTGTGTTTATCATTAAGCTTTTTCAGTGCTTCATCTAACTGCATTTTTAGGAGCTGTTCCTGCGCTGTCATCACCTCCTCTTTCTTTCCCTGTTGTTTAGAACCAGGATGGCACCCTGTGGCACACATCCATTCCTCTTTACACCTCGTAAGGAATCCATGTGCCGACTCACTTTCCTCCCACTTAAATCTTAGGTTCTGCATTGCTCCTGGAGATACTGGAAATATCTGTCTCATCGCTTCACCAACCCTGGTTGCACAAGGGCCAAAACGTGCAGCATTGGGTCTGTCTTTAATGCCTGCTGCTACCTCAACTTTATCCAAATTCCAGAGAGATACCTGTCTCCCTAAAATTCCTCTAAAGTCTCCCATTGCCAACTGCATGCTCTGTGTTAAACTAAAAAGGCTGGACATCCACTTGCCACCTCCCTCTGCAGGTGGGGGCATCTTATCCACCAAACAATTAATGTCTGTGATAGCAAACGGAACATATACTGGTTCCTGTCCTCCTCTTTTCTGTATCAGAGGGGCCTGTAGCTGCGGCATTCCTGAAACGGGCCCCTTACTCCTCGTGTGTATTCCTGTTTGACCCACCTCCTCATTATTTATGGCCCCTGTCAACGGTACACCTCTATAGTCACACTCTTTTCTGATTCATAATTTTCCATACTTTAAGCTGGGTCTTTTTCATATAATTTTGTCTCAGCTTCAACGGGCTCCTGAAGATCCGATTCTCCAATAAATGTAGCTGGAAGTTTGAGGGTGTCTGTCTTACTCTCACTCTCCTCTTTATCACTGCCATAAATCAATCTTGCCTTCTCCTCCCTGCGCTCAGCCCTGGCAAATCCTCCTGAGAGATCAACTCTTTTTACTTGTTTTGTTTGATTGCTAAATGTTTTAAAGACGTTTAATGCAGATTTTTGACTGTCCTGTTTTTTAAATATAGTTTGTTGGGAGATTTTAGGGCGAACCACCTGAGCTTCTTCTCTAAATTCAATTTTTCCTAAGTTATCTTCAACCTCTTCCTGTCCCTGTTTGATCCTGCTAACCTGTCTCCAAAGTTCACCCACTGTCTCACGTAACTCCTGCATTTCTTCATTTCTGTCCACATCTAACTGACCACTGTTACTAGTCAAAACTGGCAATTGATATGGGGGTGGGGAAGAGGTAGTAGGTAATGATGGATAAAGAGTGGTGTTAAGTGTCAGTGTCTGGTTTGGATCTTCTAATGAAGGTTTCTCTACATTGGGCACTCGTGTGACCCCCCTAGATCTGAAATAGTGCACCGCTGCACATGTCACAGCCACCACATGTATCCTTCGGCGCTTATCTTCTAACTCCTTACCCTGTTTTTGCCACGATTTTCCTGCTATAAAACCTAATTTTGTATTATCAAGATGATCCTGTAATATGGTGTGAGTTTCTGACTCCCACTTACACAATGCATCAGCTAAATTAACCTTCACCTCTGGAGGGGGAAGTATCTTCTGCTTCTGAGCTTCCTTCCACAACTTTTTTATTGCATCCAATTCTCTTTCCCTGTCCTCTTCTTTCATGCCACTCACCACCTGATCAAGAGTCCACTTCCACTGTTCTTCCACAGACCGAGGATAGGGAGAACATTCTCCCTGATCCCAACACGCTTTACCACATTCCAGTTCCATCTTTAACTATGCTCCCAAGTGAGATTGAATGTGAATGACTCCAACGGTCAACTCAATGCCTCAGTGAAACAAGCTTCTAGATCAAACGTCTTTGATCCGGTTCCACTCTGGGGGTTAATTCCCAAGGACAAAGAGCCTTTTAATTCACGTTCACTCTGGCACTTTCCAACCCACACAAAAACACAAATCTCGGGCGTCGGGAGTGTCCGTCCCGTCAACTGCGCTCCGAGTCCCAACCCAAATCTTTTTGATATACAGTGCACTGCATACAGCAATACAGCACTGTACTAGTTACGGTTTACTCTAACCGTAATTCCCTGATTTTTTCAACAGTACTTCCCTGTTTTTCAACAGTACTTCCCTGTTTTTTCAACAGTACTTCCCTGTTTTTTCAATATTTTTATATTTGTATCTGGAATTTATAACTAGGACACTTCAATTGACAGTGACGACAAATTTTTTGGAAATTGCCAATGTGCAGAGCTTTTGATTAAACAGGTGTCTGCTTACCTTTTATTAGGGATCCCTTTGTCGTCAGTTGTCTTCCGAAGTGACCGTTGTTGAATTCTTTGCCTCAGATGACTTCTCTGTCTTCAACACGTCGGGGTCACCAAATTGTTGGATTGCAGTACCTCTCGTGTGTCACTGCCAATCCGCGTGTTCTTTAAATGAAGACTTCAAGTAAACAAATGTCAATTTCAAAATGTATTTAGCAAACAGATGTATTTAGCAAACAAATGTATTTAGCAAACAAATGTATTTAGCAAACAGAATCAATTCAAGATACAAATATTACAGAGCTCTGGGCCAGTTCATAACCCTAGCAACAACAAAGTCAATTGTCAGGGCATGAAGTCTGACAACCTAACTATCCCTTGACCCAGTCTTTTATAGAAAGACATATGTAAATTATTGATGCTAATTCAGTCCAATCCAGTCCTTCTTCTTGGATGACCCCATCTTCTTCTTCCAGCCTCCTTTGGTGTTGGTGTGGTCCTTCTTGTCCATTATCTTCTCCAGATGTCCAGGTCCGAAGTCATATTCCTGCCAAGGAACTTATCAACACCAGTAAACTACGTTGTCATGCTTTACGATGGGGATCTACCCTTTCCTGTCTGGCTGGCTCCAACTGTCTGACCAGTCTTCAGGTCAAGGAAGGGTCAACTGACTTGCTTATGTGTATTCCTACTAAAGAGTATATAGTATTCCTAACTTCTAAACTAACTGTAACATAAAACAAAACATATAGTATAACACATGCTAATAAGATAAAAGATGCTAAGAAGATAAAATAATTCTCTTCACCACAGAACCCACTCCTGTCAAATGTCGTCGAATACTTACTGGAGTCCTCAGAAGTGTACTCAGGCAGGCGCACCAACAAAGTTCACCACAAGTTGAGACCAGACTTCGAAGTAACTTTTGTTGGATTGCAATACCTCTCGTGTGTCACTGCCAATCCGCGTGTTCTTTAAATGAAGACTTCAAGTGAACAAATGCCAATTTCAAAATGTATTTAG
This sequence comes from Takifugu rubripes, assembly GCF_901000725.2. Classification (NCBI taxonomy): domain Eukaryota; kingdom Metazoa; phylum Chordata; class Actinopteri; order Tetraodontiformes; family Tetraodontidae; genus Takifugu; species Takifugu rubripes. Next base: position 5,259,961 of record NC_042303.1, on the reverse strand, counting down.
CACATAGAATCAATTCAAGATACAAATATTACGGAGCTCCGGGCCAGTTCATAACCCTACAAACAACAAAGTCAATTGTCAGGGCATGAAGTCTGACAACCTAACTATCCCTTGGCCCAGTCTTTTATAGAAAGACATATGTAATTATTGATGCTAATTCAGTCCAATCCAGTCCTTCTTCTTGGGTGACTTCATCTTCTTCTTCCTGCCTCATTTGGTGTTGGTGCAGTCCTTCTCCATTGTCTTCTCAGATGGCCAGATCAGATGTCTTATTCCTGTCCAGGAACTTATCAATCACCAGTAAATTATGCTGTCATGTTTTACGATGGGGGTCTACCATTTCCTGTCTGCCTTGCTCCAACTGTCTAAGCAGTATTTATGTCAAGGAAGGGTCAACTGACTTGCTTATGTGTATTCCTACTAAAGATTATATACTATCCCTAACTTCTAAACTAACTGTAACATAAAACAAAAACATATAGTATAACACATGCTAATAAGATAAAATAATTCTCTTCACTTTTCACCTTGCAAGGGGGAGTCACCCTCCGATCAGACACGTACTCTGCCGCGCTGTCCCAGAGACTCTAACCCTCTACCCCTGCTGTCGCATGAATGGTCGGCGGTGGAGGAGACAGAGGGAGATGGAAGCTTCTTTTCCCAAAAATATATATTTATTTCTCTATGTTCAAAAGCGTGCAAACATTTTCAGTGCTCAAAATACAAACAAAAACTAAGCAAAGCAATAACTAGAAAATACCAAAAATAAAGTTGCTTCAAAGTTGCCAGGCTAAATCAATACAATAGCATAAAGAGCACACTTCTACACAGCCACAACTTCCATCATGCCGAACTCAAAAAGAACCCCGTCTGGGGCCTACTACAGGGCTTATATACCTGTAACCCCTCCCACAGATTAAACCAATTATCAAAATTATTATTATGCTAAATAATACATTTCTAAACTCAAAGTAAAAACTGAGAAGAACATACATAATATGCATAAACGTCCAAAGGAAATTTCCACCACCAAAAACCATCCAGTGCATAGTAAAATACATGTTCACCCTACCACAATAAAACACCTCCGCTAAAATAGATTGAAACCCCTCTATAAATACAAACATTGAATAGTCCAACGGTTTCCCCAAAACCAGGAAGTATGTCATGCTGGTGAGTCACTGAAATACTGATGCTTTTGATAAATGACAGAAACAAATCAAATCAAATCAAATCAAATCAATCTTTATTTATATAGCATCTTATACAATCAAAATTGTTTCAAGGCGCTTTCCAGAAACCCAGGGCCTAACCCCAGACAAGCAACAGTGGCAAGGAAAAACTCCCCTTTAACAGGAAGAAACCTTGAGCAGGACCAGGCTCATGTAGGGGGACCCTCCTGCTGTTGGCCGGCTGGGTAAAGAGAGAGGAGAGGAGAGGAGAGGAGAGGAGAGGAGAGGAGAGGAGAGGAGAGGAGAGGGAGAGGGAGAGAGGGAGGGGGAGGGGGAGAGGAGAGGAGAGGAGAGGAGGAGAGGAGAGGAAGAGGAGAGGAGAGGAGAGGAGAGGAGAGGAGAGGAGAGGCACAGAGCACAGAAACACACACAAAAATACACTATACAATGGGTCAGCGGGGCTGGAGGTCGTCATGCAGCTCCGAAGGCGGCGATACCTGTAAATAAATAGAGAGGGGAGGCGGGGGAGAAGCAGAAAAACTACACAGGAATCATCATAACTAGTCTGCTTGATGAGGAGGAGGAAAGGAGAGGAAAGGAAACCATGACCCAGTGGGGTGACAGAGGCCTGTCAGGTGATCATGTTTCCGGACCCCGGCAGCCTTGGCCTATAACAGCATAGCTAAAACGTGACCTAACGATTAGACGACCCCCTAAGTATGATAATTTGTCTATCTATGATAGTAACTGGAACTACAGAATTAACAACAATAAGCTTTTTCAAAGAGGTAGGTTTTAAGTTTGATCTTAAAAGTAGCGATGGAGTCAGCCTCCCGTACCTGGACAGGGAGCTGGTTCCATAGCAGGGGGGCCTGGTAGCTAAATGCTCGGCCCCCCATTCTACTCCTTGAAACTCTGGGAACCACAAGTAGACCAGCATTCTGAGAGCGGAGCGGTCTATTGGGCTGATAAGGTATCACTAGCTCCTCCAGGTAGGATGGAGCTAGGCCTCTGAGGACCTTGTAGGTCAAAAGAAGGGTTTTAAAAATTATTCTGAATTTAACGGGCAGCCAATGAAGCGACGCCATTACAGGAGTTATGTGATCTCTTTTGTCAATACCTGTCAGAACTCTGGCTGCAGCATTTTGGATCAACTGGAAGCTTCTTAAAGAGTTGTTTGGACACCCTGATAATAAAGAATTACAGTAGTCCAGCCTGGAACCTTGAAATGACCTTGATGTTTTAAACAGCCATAGTGTAGGCGTGATTCTTTGAGGATGTTGGGCAATGTTAAGCAGACGGAAGGTAATACTGGGAGGCAATATGAAGTGCATCGCTAACGCGAGTGGAAACAATTGTAACATAAATGCCGGTTGGCCATTCCGTGCATGTCGGCTACAACGTAATCCAATGTGAGGCTATGGCAAAAAGTGGTGTGTGAAATGCTTAAAACCAAGTAAACCAAATCACGGTATGGGAATGAAATGCAACACAGTGGGAAGGTCAGCCACGATATTTAAATATTGCCGGCAAATAGCTGCCTATGCGCTGTGCGCTTGTGTGAATGAATGTGTGTGTGTGTGTGCGTGTGTAAGCGGCACGGCTAACTCCGTGACCACCCGCGTTGTTTGCTTTTTATTAAAATACAGGCATGGTTACACAGCAGGAGGCGTATATTAGTTACATAAACTGCATCAGCTACACTTCTCACCCTTCCCCTTCCCCTGTGCTCGCCGAGTCACATTGCTCATGTTTTGACTACATTGGAGCGGTTCTCAGCATACGCAGAGGCGCACAGGCCTGATTAGCCTAACCTAAGCAGATATCACACAATATTGTTTTGTCCTCCTTCTCACTAAACATGCTCACACACAGACCCATTCCCACACTCCACTTTCCTACTTTTAATCCTACTAATTCTACTTTTATTAGAATAGAAATAACATAATAATGCAATTCGCAAAAGTCTGCCAGACTTCTGTGTACCAAATCTGTCATTCTACATCACTTTGATTGTGGGTTTTGTCCCAGTAATTACCTTGTTTTCTGCCGACCTTATGTTTGCCTGCTCCTCCCTTGGCTTTGTTGGCCAGATTTCCAGATTCTGAATTTGCTAACTCTAGATTGCTATGAGTTGAATTATTATCCTCTGGGAATATGTCTGTGAAAGACTTTTTGTTTGGATTTAGCAAGTAAGTTCATCTGTCTGTCTTCACAGGAACTGCCTGAAGACCTTTCATTGATTAAACCTCAGTTGTGTGTACTGCATTTGAATCCCTTTCCGGCTGTGACTGTATGATCTGGCCAGTCTCAGTTTACCCAGGCCAACCCAGCCTAAGCCAACAAGTCGATCTATTTTGACATCTAGTGATGAGCTGGAACATCAAATGGAAACTCTGGAATGATACGCTGTATCAATAAATGGATTAATTGCATTGTCCAGGATGATTGATCTCTGTTGTCTTGTTTTCATGTGTATATCAGATTTAGTGGCCTATAGTGCTATTTTAAAACCATTTAAGCAGGTCTGCCACCCACATTGACTATAGCCCTGCAGCCAACCCCCAATTCACACCGCCCACCCAACCTCCAATGTCTTTTGAGTTTACTTCTATTGGGGAAAAAAACAAAAAAACAACAACCCTTAAATAGCTTTTGCCAGTCACTGACTCAGTAACAGAGCATCACGCACAGGCATGCATGCTGCTGGAAGAATCTATTACATCAATAAAAAGAAAACATAAAGATCAGGAGAAGACAGAATTGACCAGATTGTTGTTTGAAAGGAAGCGCAGAGCAGAGAAAACAGAGAACTGTGAGAAGGTAGGTGGAGAGGATGGATGAAAAAATGATTAGAAAGGGGAAAAAATGGATTGCCATCAACCTATTTCAAATGTGTGCTGCCAAACAAGATGCATAGATGCGGCAAAACATAAAATGACTAACTCATACTTATGTTTGCTGGTATTCTGTTCTGCAGAGAGCAATAAAGTGTTGAGTCATTATGGACAACATTTGAGATTCTACAGGCTTGGGTTACGTTGAGAAAATAAATTTGGTGCTTGGGCATAATAAGAAGGTTATTCAGTCTAAATTTCATGGGTTTAAATCTGAGAGGATGGATTGTAGCTGTGAGGTTAGAACAGGGAGATTAATGGTTTATTCAATATCCTGCCTCAGCTACATAGGAGGGGATAGGAAATTTGGATTTCTTCAACACAGGCTGGTGGTGTTCTATTCTCTGTAGTCATTAATTCTTGCAATGCTATTATATATATATATATATGTGTGTGTGTGTGTGTGTGTGTTAAATTCATAGAATAGCTATAAGACTAATATATATATATATATATATATATATATATATATATAACACACACACACACACACACATATATATATATATATATATATATATATATATATATATATATATAGTCTTACAGAAGTTAAATACACATCAATAAAATACACATGTTAATAGAATTCCAAATCGACTTTACACTGACATTAAGTTGTCAGGTATTTAAAAAAAAGATACCAGAAGGTCATGTCATCGAGCCTCTACTCTATTTTTGTAAAATCATATTGCTGTGTCATGTGCTCTAAAGGATAGTTGAGAAGTCAACAGATGCCATTTCAAGAGTGTGAGGTCAATGCAGTTCAGCCATCTGGTCGGGGATGTTGCCAATCACTAAGACATTTCACATACCTTAGATATATCAGAACTCATTTATTTACTGTGTGGCATTTTTTATAAACTCTTCATTATTTCCACTGGCAACTTTTTAAACGACTTACTGTAGTTTCACTCCATTAGCACAGAAATACAACAATGTCATCAGTATTAGAAATGTACAATGACAAAATGACTGACCAGCTCACAGAATCCCTTATTTATGTTAATGATGAATTATGAACACAAAAATTACCCAAACCTCAGACATGATTAATCTTTGTGCTGAATACCACAGCGTTAAAATAGACAAATCACATGTTATCACTTGCTTAATTGCTTTGTTTCTTTGTTTAGATACATTTCTAAAGCCACTGGGGTTTAACATTACAGATTACACATCTCTAAAATTAAACTTGGCATTTTGTAGTGTTGCCCATGGTGACAGCTTGCCAATGACATTGTAATGACATTATAAAGCATAGTTCTCATTTCTCAATGCAATCTTAGAGGGTTTACGGCAATGCACCCTGCAGCAACAGTTTTTAAATTTTTTAAGGATCTATTGACATCTTGTTTACCCTCCCCTAAAAGTCAGTATTCATTAAAACGGATGGTAGTCTAAGCCAAAAATCAAACTATAAATATTGTGGGCTGAAATGGTAAAACTATTTAGTGTGCGGGAAGAGCAGTGGGTTTCCTTTATTTCAAATGGAGTCATGCCAAGATGTATACTGTTAATGGATCTGTTGCTTTTAATATATGTGATGAGTATTATCAAGCATACCAAGAGCCAAGGCTGTGGATAAAGTCTTTGCAGCATATGCCAAATCCAGCATATGCTGAAGCAAGGACACAACTAAAAATATGTTCTTTACCTTACAGGGTGACATATTTTTGGTTGTATTTGATGATAGACTTTAAATACTGTATAAATTTAAGTTTAACAGGAAATGTTTTGTAAAATCCATTTATACATTTCCAGAGGAGAATATACTCATACACGAGGAAAGATTTTGTTTTGGAGTTGTTGTCACCTTGCTTTAGAAGGCCTTTTAGTATTTTGAAAGCCTGACTGAAATGCTCAATCATATTTTTAATTCAATTTACTGAGGTGCAAAGTATTATGCCAAAATCTTGATAGAAAATGTGTTTTGAAACAATAAAAACACCTTAGTTTAAAATAGGTTAAACTACTGAGGCCTACTAATCATTAATCATTAAATTGTGATGGAGAAACTACTCAGTGACACCACCAAGACACCTATAACCACTCTTATAGAGTAAATTTAGGTATTCTCATAAGGGTTCAAGCAAGAACAGGAAATATTGCCTAAGTTCTTTAAAAAAAAAACCCCAGAAAAACAGCCTCCAAAGACCTGCGTGATTTAGAATATACACTGATACCGTATTTTCACGACTATAAGGCGCACCTAAAAGCCTAGAATTTTCTAAAAAATCTACGGTGCGCCTTTTAACCCGGAGCGCCTTTTGTATGGATTACGGTAATATTGGTTAATCGCGGCTACCGTAGTCAGTAGGCGTGGCCGAGGTAACAGCAGTAAATTCAGTCCGAAACCGTTTCTGTCTGTAAAGACCCCAAAATGGCTCCTTGCAAGAGACGCGCTTACGACACAGAGTTCAAACTGAAGGCTATCAGTCACACAGTTGAACACGGAAATAGAGCAGCGGCAAGAGAATTTAACGTGAACGAATCAATGATGCGGAAGTGGAGGAAGCAACAAGACGACCTGCGCCAGGTAAAGAAGACTCAACGGAGCTTCCGAGGAAACAAAGCAAGAAGTGGATTAACAAAGGAACTCCAGCCGCTAGATATTGGTGTCAACGGGGCATTCAAAACTAGACTGCGAACTGCGTGGGACCGGTGGATGACGAACGGCGAACACACGTTCACCAAGACGGGGAGACGGCGCCGAGCGTCATACGTCACTATCTGCCAGTGGATCGTAAATGCTTGGGCATCGACCGTGGTCCGAGCTTTCAGGAAGGCAGGGATTGTCACACCAGCGACACCGACCCTGATGCCGACTTTGACGAGACGGAGCCGGCCATGTTGGACGCCGTATTCGCACAACTGTTCAATTCGGACACCGAAGAAGAAGAATTCGAAGGATTCCTGGATGAGGAATGAACTGATAAAGTGATCTTTACGTGTTTCTTTTGTGTGTTTACAACTTAACAAGGCTGGTCATACTGTGAATATGGAAATTACCGTTTTAACAACGTTGTTATATTGCTATTGTTATATTGCTATCGCTTTGCACTACTTCGAGAGTTCGAGTTACCGTATATTGTGTTTGCACTAACGTTTGATTTACCGCAACGGTACTACGTGATAAAAATGTTGCACTAAATCGAAGATTTATTAAACTCCACTATCTACTTGTGATAAAAATGTTGCACTGCCTGTTATAACTCGCTGTTATTAAACGAACTGTGTTACGCGAAAACACTACGTCACTCGGGAAAAATAATAAAACAGCTGTTTATTCGTTTTGGGAGTGAATAGAGTTGTGAGAACGACGGTTTGTATTCTATTAATAAAGTTTGACTGACTTATCTGGCTGTTTTATTGACATTCCTTTTAGCGCAGCTCGATCTAGTGAACGCGTCATGAAACCACAGGCACTACGCAGTTTCTATGCTATGCGCCTTATAACACGGTGCGCCCTGTGTATGAAAATATTTCTAAAATAGGCTGTTAATTGAAGGTGCGCCCTATAATACGGCGCGCCTTATGGTTGTGAAAATACGGTATATTAGTGTAAAATTCATACTGTATAATAAACATTTCTTTATTTTAAAGTAGTGACTCAACTACAGAGTGTTTAACATGTTAAAGGCTTCTTGTTTTGTTTTTTGTTTTTTACTGCAGAGTCTCTGATTAAACTCAAGAAAAAAACGCAATGTGGAAGAAGTCAAAGGTGACAGAGCAAACTGCATCTGGGCAGGCAGGTAAGTGCAACATGTAAGAAATGGAAAGTTGCTCAAATTTAAGTTCGTAAAAGGCCTCAGAATAGCATTTGCCTTTGTGTCTATTTACTTCTGAATGGAAAATCAAAACAATTATGCCGGACTGGATCTATCTGACTGACGCAACTAATGTTTACACAAAACAAAGACTAACAAGACATTATAGAAAAGAAAGTAGAGTGAACAGGAAACATCTTGGGAAGAGTGATGTTGTAATCTTTATGAAGTCATCATCTAAATGGATCTTTTTTGGGAGAGCATAGATTTTTGAACAAGTGTGCATACTAAAAAAGAAGCCACAGCATGCATCAGAAGTATTTCCTGACATGAAATGGGGTGGTTCTTTTTAATGCAAGACTATCTAGCAACAATAGAGAATTTCTTGATGGATGAAAAATTCATCAACCTCTGCCACCCAAAGAAGAAATTATTATGATATCAGACATCCAGAATCATTATTGGCAGCTCGGGACCGCAATGCCAAAGATGCCAAAGGAACTGGCATTAAAGAAGAAGACACCGAAGACTGTCCAATTCCCTAGAAACCCCAGCATGAAATCAAATACTTTTGACGTTTGGATGCAAAGATGAACACAGAATGCAATACAAGCATCCTGGAGTTACCGTTGGAATTGTTTTGCTGGACGAGAAAACATACAACAAATTGAGCTTAAAATCTTTGCCCACAATACTTTTATACAAGTTTTTTCAATAGCACTGCACAAGAATCCTCCTGAGTTTCCAGCAGTAAGGAAAAAACAATTCAAGATAGCACACTTCAAGATCAGTCTAATCAGCAGCTGACGAGATTTTCACGTGCTGTTGTAATGACACTAATATAATGTATTTTATTTTGTCAGACTGACTATTGTTGTCCAAATATTCTGTTCTGCCTGAGTGATGTCTGTCTTTGTGTGTCTCACTGTGGTGTCAAATTGTTACTGTGGTGTTTAATGTTTACTGGAATAATAATAATCCTGTTGAAGTTCCAACCTGGCGTGGTGCTTTTGTCAGGATTTATATTTACCTATCCTGTTCCTTCTCCTACTGTCACATTGCGTGTTAAGTCGACGCTTCTGAAGGAGTTCACCCAGACGACAAAGGTATGCGAGCAAGAGAGATATCAGATTACCCAAACGATTCTCCTTCTTATAAATGCATGAATCCATGTTGGGTGAGTTTGCATGCGTGATGAGGTGTCCATCACTCCTTGAAAGATGTCATCCGGCATGGATGGTTCACCTTTCAGTGTCACAACAGATGCATTTTATTGTGACAACAACCTTCATGTGCTGCTGTTGCTCTAAGACCATGAAGTTGACTTTTGTGTGTCTTTATCATGCTTTTTGAGCTAATATCTATACTCTGGTCATCCTATATGTTCTGTATGTTATACTTTTTATTGTCACAGTTCAGTCTGAATAAATGAACCTGCTCTACAAAAATAATTTGATCTCAATTATACCGGTAATCCAAACACAGTCCAATAATAATCCCTCATTAACATTAACACTTTTTGAAATTATATGTATAGTAGCACATCAATATTGATGAGCATTCTCATTTTAAACAGAAAAAAAAGAAACTCCTTGGATGTAAAATATGATGTACGTACATCTTATTTAATATAATAATTGTGTATACATACCTTGCTTTAGCTGTGTATGGTATCTGATAATTGTGGGCGGGGCTAAAATCTTAAATTATAAAACTGATGCCACATGAGTTAAGATTTTTTTTAAAGTTCTTTTAATAATCAGCGGTTAGACACTAAAGACAGCTAAAATATGTACAGGACGCTAAATAACTGATGAACCAAATAATAGTGTATACATTTTACAAGGAATGTGAATCAGACAAGAATTTATCTTAATAATGTGCAATAAACATTGCCTACAGCAGAGACATCACCATTATTCTTGACACCAGTATTTCTAAGCATAAAAAACAGATCCCTCTATTAGAAAATAATATAATTTATAATGTAATAAAAACAAAATAAAAGAAAATTGTGGCTATTTACATCTTTATAAATCAAAATAATACTAATTCTATATCAAAAAATGCTTTTATACTGACTGACACGTGACATCGATGCCTGGCTGTGGAAATCAGTTTTAATTGCTACACCAAAAGAACAGGCTATATTCCCATGCAAACATTTTGCTTTTAATGATGATGTCAACCATAAGATTCACAGCGTGATTGTCATGCTTGTTAACAGCAATGAAAATTCAAATAACATTGTCAGCATTTTACCACATACATACACAGCACAGACTGTCACGTAACACCTGATTGCAAGTCTTTTACCAATACGCTTCTAACTGAAATTAGATAAAGCAGTCTGCTCATTTTATTTATTTTTATTATATAGTTAACTTTGCCCATTGCAGGTATTTCATGCATAAAGAGAAAATTAATAATATTAAGGAGCCTGGTGGAACCTGTTGAACCCCTGTGATCAGCATTTAATGAAGGCCTTCACCAGATTGGTCAGTCCATTTTGCTACTCTTGTGTATTCTGAGAATATAGAAAGTATACTCCAATGTACCTATACTGTAGTGTATTGAATTATAAAGACATTTAGATAGATAAAATTTTGACTGAACTGTGTTACAAATAAAATAAAAATGGTTCAAATGACACATTAGCTTTATCAATATTAGATGTTGTGTGTGTTACATGAAAATGTTTCTCAAACGATGCGCACATTTTTACATGTGATTTTAACATATTTATGGGGACTTTTTGTTGTTGCTTTTACATCAAATTAAACATCATTATTTTGTTTATTTCATACCTCATATATGAAATAAAGCATATGATCAATTATGCATGTACAAAGGTAAAATGAAACTGTCAATTATACTATAATAAAAAAACTCATTTCAAATAAATATGTTTTAAAGTGTTCGCCTGTAAAACAGACTCATATGACTCGGAATAGTTTAATAACTCACTTTGGATTGCATGTTTATATCACAATAAATACATGAAATACATCGGTCTAAACCAGTCTTCATTTGCAAAGTCAAAAGACATATTTTTGTTATATATACATAGATATGGTTTTGAGCATCAAAAAGCTGCCATTTGATCTGTTGTGATAAACTTCAGAAAACTGTAACTCTCCTCAGGTATTACCTTGAAGTTTGGATTTCTGCAGACCATCATTGTTATCCTGGCACAGATGTAAACCATTTATGTATATAAAGGGTTTGCAGAAATGCATTTATTGTACACATCTGATTCCGATGTAGTCACAAATTAATTAATAGAATATGGAATAGATTAGTATTCCTGCACATTATTTGGGTTAGTGGAAACATAACCTCATTATGGCAAATAATTCAGGATATATTAGTTTACATTAAAATGCTTTTCTTTGCAGGTGGGAAATTTAGGGAATAAATGTACTAAATGTGATAAAGAATTCATTCAAATTGTAAAAAAAATGTATTACAATACCATGCAATGAAATGACTGACAAATGATTGGCAAAGTAACCCCCCCCCCCCCATTTGCTTAGTGCGGAGGTTTACATTGCTGTGGATTTGCACGTTCTATGCAAACAATCAGCTATAGCTTTAGTATGAAGTCATCTTCTTTCAGAAGTAGTCGTTGCACTTTCATCATCATTATGTTCTAATGAATATCTATTTACATTTTAGTCATTCAGCAGACACTTTAGTTCAAAACAACTTACATTGAGAGACATAATCAGCCACCATGCAATTGAGACTTATGTGAATTTTTATATTTCTAAAGACCAATGAAAGATCTGGGGAGGAGAAAGAGTAGGTCTGTTGTGACCAATCAGGTTGTTTCTATTGTTTTTTCCACAGCCAGCCATGCTGCTGCTGCAGATGCCACTATGTGGCACTGCTGTACCATGATTCAGTGTTTGTGGAAGGGCGTGAATATGGATGACATCTAGCCATTTGCGGCTAGCGAAGGAAGTTTGGAGGATGGCTGGTGTTTAGCTGGGTCCCAATGCAAATCTGGCTACTCAAATCAGGCCCTAATAGCAATGTATGTGAAAACCAAGGACTAGGTAATTGCAGCTGCTAAGCAACAGGGGAATATCTAGAAGAAAATTTGGAGTGTTGGTGAACTGTAGATGAGATATGTGACTTTGAGGAGTTTCCTGCTTTGCACTGACTGTATGGATGCTGAAACCACTAAAATCTAACACCAGGTAGGAGGAGTAAGATAAGTGTTGTTCAGCTGCTTTAAGTTGTGAAGCTGCTGAAGTGCAAGAGGCAGTAGTACACCAGACTTATTTGTTCAGCCCTGCCTGGTTACCCTAGCTTTGGTAAACTTGCAGGTCTTCACTCAAGAGGATGTGAACAAGAAGGCTGACACTTCAGTAGAAGACCTTCTTGAAATGCCTAATATTCTGATGCACCTGATTTTGAGTTGAGCTGACTGAACTGGCTGAAGGCACACCGACTAAACTAGTGTTTTGGGAGATTGACTCTACAGTCCAAGTGTCTGCAGTTACCTCAGTAATTAGCACCCTTGACCAAAACCAGATTGACAATGAGCACAATAAACATTACTCAGTTGTGCAGATCAGGTATTTTCAGAGGGATTTTACACTTCTTAGCTTGGTAGATTGTCTTTTAATCAATCTTTATTTATATAGCGTCTTTTACAATCAAATGCAGCATTTTGGATCAGCTGGAGGCTTCTTAAAGAGTTGTTTGGACACCCTGATAATAAAGAATTACAATAGTCCAGCCTAGAAGTAACAAAAGCATGAATTAACTTTTCAGCTTCATGCTGCGTCAGTAGTTTCCTAATCTTTGTGATGTTCCTCAGGTGAAAAAAGGCACTTCTAGAGACTAATTTAATGTGTGAGTTAGAGGAGAGATTTTGATCAAAAGTTACTCCTAGATTCCTCACAGAGAGACTAGATGTTAATGAGATACCATCTGGAGTGATCATGTGATCTAATCTATCCCTGAGAGGTTCAGGACCAAACACCATGACCTCAGTTTTTCCTGAGTTAAGGAGGAGGAAATTTGAAGACATCCAGGACTTTATGTCTTTAAGACAGGTCTGAAGCTTCACTAACTTCTCTGTCTCCTCTGGTTTCATGGATAAATATAGCTGAGTGTCATCAGCATAACAATGAAAATGTATCCCATGCTGCCGAATAATGTTCCCTAAGGGAAGCTTGTACAAGGTGAAGAGGATTGGTCCAAGTACAGAACCTTGAGGAACTTCATGGCTAACCCTACTGTATGAGGAGGGAACACCATGGACATGAGCAAACTGGTATCTATCAGATAAATATGATCTAAACCAGTCTAGTGCTGTCCCTTTAATCCTAATCACATGTTCCAGTCATGTAACAGGATGCTGTGATCAACTGCATCAAAAGCAGCACTGAGATCCAGCAGAACCAGCATAGAGACCAGTCCATGATCTGAAGCTATGAGAAGATCATTAGTAACTTTAAGAAGTGCTGTTTCTGTGCTGTGATGAGCTCTAAAGCCTGACTGAAACATCTCAAACAGGCTGTTCCTCTGCAGGTGCTCCAGTAACTGAGTCAACACTGCCTTCTCAAGAACTTTAGAGATAAAAGGAAGGTCAGATATTGGCCTATAATTTGCTAATACATCAGGATCCCGTGATGTTTTTTTAAGCAACGGCTTAATCACTGCCACCTTGTAGGACCGGGGTACATAACCTAAAGAACCATTGATCTGGTCCAGGATAGAACTGCCTATCAATGGTAAAACATCCTTCAACAGGTCTGTTGGGATGGGTTTTAAAAGACACGTGGTGGTCTTAGATTTCTGAATTAGCGATGACTCAGAAAAATATATAGGGGTGAAGAAGTTTAAGGGCTCGTTGGAGAACCTGTATGTTCCCACAGTCAGCACATCTGGTGATGGTCCAGTTATAGGGATGGCCTGGTTAGCTTTTTCTCTGATAGCTAGAACTTTATCAGTGAAGAAGCTCATGAAGTCTTCACCACTCAGGGAAGAAGGGATATGTGGATCCAAAACACTGTGACTCTTGTTTAATTTGGCCACAGTGCTGAAAAGAAACCTGGGGTTGTTCTTATTTTCCTCAATTAAAGAAGAAAAATAAGCTGTTCTAGCCTTGCAGAGGGCCTTTTTGTAAACTAATAGACAGTCTTTCCAGGCTACATGATAGCTGTCTCTTTTACAAGAATGGCACTTCCTTTCAAGTATTCGCACTTTCTGCTTGAGGGTCCTGATATGTGAATTATACCAGGGGGCACACCTCCTCTGATTTACTATTTTCTTTTTCAGGGGGTCAACAGAATCAAGCGTGATTCTCAGTGAGGTTGCTGCACCTTAAGCAATAGAGTCAACCTCAGCAGGGATAAGATTATAATGATTGATCCCTGGGGAAACACACGGTGGTCCTGGGATTAGCAGAGGGATCACTTCCTTAAACTTAGTTACAGCATTATCTGAAAGACATCTGCTATAGTAAGACTGTGCTCTGAGCATAGAAGAATCCTTAATCATAAATGTAAAAGTAAAGAATGGTCTGACAGGAGTGGGGTCTGAGGGAACACTGACACATGTTCTACCTCAACACCATAAGTCAGAACTAGATCTAGGGTGTGGTTGAAGTTATGAGTTGGTTGCTTTATCTGCTGGAGGAAACCAACTGACTCAAGTAATGAAATGAAGCCATTTCTAAAGCTGTCATTTACAATGTCTACATGGATGTTAAAGTCTCCAATGATAATGACTTTGTCTGTTCTAAGGACCAAGTCAGATAAGAAATCAGAGAACTCAGACAGGAACTCTGAATGTGGCCCAGCAGGGGGCCGATATACAACTACAAACAGAAGTGGCTTTTCTGCCTTCCAGTTCAGATGGGTGATGCCAAGAGTCAGGCTTTCGAATGAACTGGAGCCATATTTTGGTCCAAGGTTAATTAATAACTTGGAGTGATAGATTGCTGCCACTCCCCCTCCTCGACCAGTAACACAAGGAATATGATAATTAAGATGGGTAAGAGGAGTAGATTCATTTAAGCTAACATACTCCTCCTCCTGAAGCCAGGTCTCAGTAAAACAAAATAAATTAATGTGATGATCCGCTATCAGGTCGTGTACTAACAGGGATTTACACAAAAGAGATCTAATATTTAACAGTCCACACTTAATTGTGATATTAGTTTCTCCAACTTGTGCTTTAGTATTAATTTTAATAAGATTATGGTGATTGACCGCTCCCCTGCTCTGTGCTTGGTGAACTTTTAACCGTGGAACAGAAACTACCTCTATAGTGTTAAATATGTTATTGTTGGTGGATGAAGGTTCTATGGAAGTAGCAGAGAGGTGTCTAAGACTACAACTCTGCATCCTGGTCTGGACCCTGGATTGTCAGGTCACTTTGAGTCTAATAAAATTAGCCAAATTACTAGAAATGAGAGAGGCACCATCCCGTGTGGGATGGACACCGTCTCTCCTAATCAGACCAGGTTTTCCCTGAAAAGTGCTCCAATTGTCTATAAAGGCTGGTTTTCGGGGCACCACCGTGACAGCCAGAGACGAAGCAATGACATGCGGCTAAACATCTCATCGCTGGCCAGATTGGAGGGGGGACCAGAGAACCGCGTCTTAAGCTCGCTAAGTCTCGCCTCCATAGCCGTAAATAAAGTACACTTCCTGCACCTATTCCCTTCACTAAAAGAGGCAGAGGAGTAACTAAACATTTCACACGCTGAACAGACAAAGACACCGGGTGAAACAGACGGTGAGGCCATGCTAATGCTAATAGTCGGCTCCCCGTGCACAGTGCAACCAGCGAACGATTGAGAAGACAGGAAGTGACGCAATACGTTACCGCAGAGGCCGCTCCGCTTTACAGTATGTAACTTGAACGATCCCTTGTGTATCAAGTATTGAGAATCTTTCATTTTTATTAGGCATCAGGAAGAAGTCAAAAGTGCCTGGTGTCATGATTACACAGTTTGTGGAGGAACTACCAGAAGGAAAATCAACTCCCGATTTTACTCGCAAACCTATTGCTCTTACCATTCAGGAAGGTAAAGTAAACATTTATGCTTGCTTGCTGCTTTTTATATAGTAACATGGTTTCGGAGTTGATGAGTTGAAATGTTGAACACTGAATTATGAAATGTAATGCTTTTTTTTTTTTAAATGCATGCTTTAATCATTCATAATGGCATACTAGTTATAAATGTTTGTTTCCATCCAAACTTCGTGAGAAACATAAAAGCAATATTTCATAAATATTTTAGGTAAAACAGCAGTCTTTAAAGCCAAAGTTACAGGCAACCCACCACCTACAGTAACATGGAGCAGAGCAAATGGAGAAATACATTATCACCCTGATGTATGCCTGCAGAAATATGATGAAGCATCATATGAGAATACCCTTCAGGTAAGCTGTTACTGTTACCATGCAAGTGTAATGATCAACTGGCAACATTTTTCCACACTATTGTGTTACATGTTACACAGTAAATTGCAGGTTTTTCCACTATTCTAAATTTTATGCATTTATTTTAAATTTTATTTTAGTTGGAAACACGTCAGAAAGAAATTAAAAAAATGTTCACGATCACTTGGGATTGCGACATCTATCACCACCACTGTCTTCTGGTGTTAATCCACCACCACTATGTCAGGCTGGTTGGCCACCATCTTGTCAGTCTGGATCTAGAAGTCCCACAGTATCTTGGCCTGCTGGTTCTCCAGCACTTTTGGGGGTGTCTCCCACCTGGACCCTGGGGCATCCAGTCCATACTCAGTGCAGATGTTCCTGTACACTATGCCAGCCACCTGGTTATGCCGGTCCATGTATGCCTTCCCTTCTAACATCTTGCACCCTGCTGTGATGTGCTGGACTGTCTCAGGCGCATCTCCACAAAGTCTGCACCTGGGGTCTTGTCTGGTATGGTAGACCCTGGCCTCTATTGCTCTGGTGCTCAGGGCCTGTTCTTGTACAGCCATGAGTAGTGCCTCTATGCTGTCCTTCAGTCCAGCCTTTGTCAGCCACTGGTATGTTTTCTCGATATCAGCCACTTCCTAGCTGCCTCCTCATCGTTACTATTTGCCTGCGGGATCCCCAGGTATTTGTAACTGCCCTGCACATCTGTAATGTTCCCTTCAGGTAGTTCAACCCCATCAGTTGTGATCACCTTTCTCTTCTAGATATCATCCACCCACATTTGTCAAGCTCGAATGACATCCCGATGTCCTTGCTGTAGATCCTAGTGAGGTGAATCAGGGAGTCGATGTCACGCTCATTCTTGGCATACAGCTTGATGTCAGGAGGTGGCTGACGGTTGTTCCACTTCGGAACTGGTACCCATAGCCACTCTTGGTGATGATCTGGCTGAGGGGGTTTAGGCCTATGCAGAACAGCAGGGGGGACAGAGCATCTCCTTGATATATGCCACAACTGATGCTCACCCGCGCAATTGGCTTTGATTTGGCCTCCAGAATCGTGTTCCACAGCTTCATGGAGTTCTGGATGAACTCTCTTAGTGTCCTGTTGATGTTATACAGCTTTAAGCACTCCAGTATCCATGTGTGCGGCATTGAGTCACAGGCTTTCTTGTAATCAATCCAGGTAGTGCACAGGTTGGTGTGCCGCATCCTACAGTCCTGGGCGATTTCCCTGTCGACCAGTAGCTGGTGCTTGGCACCTCTGGTGTTGTTCTCTATGCCTTTCTGTGCTCTGCTCATGTATCGATCCATGTGCCTGCTGATCTTAGCCGCTATGATGCCTGATAGGAGCTTCCATGTGGTGCTGAGGCAGGTTATGGGCCGGTAGTTGGATGGTATTGTGTCCTTCTGGGGGTCCTTCATTATGAGGACTGTCCGGCCCTGGGTTAGCCACTCTGGGTGGTCCCCTGATGTTAGAAGCTGGTTCATCTGTGCTGCCAGGCGTTCATGGAGTGCAGTCAGCTTCTTAAGCCAGTAGGCGTGGATCTTATCGGGCCCTGGTGCTGTCCAGCTCTTCATTTTGGACACTCTTGTTTGGATGTCTGCTAAAGTAATGACTACTGGGTCTTGTTCTGGGAGTTGGCTGTGCTCATATAAATCTCTTCCTCACCCCTCCTGGGTGGTGCCTCCTTCCTTTGGACTCGGGTCCTCTAGGTCTGGGAGTCTGAGGGTTCCTGGTATCTGTTAGAGCCATCTACTCAGGTTGGGGGTTTCTGCCCCTAGTGTCCAAATCACTACTGGGACCACTGTTGCCTTCATACTCCACATTCTCTCTATCTCTTCCTTCAGCCCTTGGTGTTTCTCCAGCTTCTCGAGTTATTCTTGTTTAATCTGAAATACTGTAATCTCCTTGAATATAAAGGTAGTCTGATCCAGTCCCTATCTAGAGCTACACTATATAGTAGATGTAGAAAAGCACTAAATCCGATCTTGAAATGCAAAAAGCCATGATGATGGTAGTCGATGTTAAATGCATAATGTATTTTGGTGAGAGCTCTTCAAACCTTTGTGGTATGGCAAAAACAAATCAACAAACTTTGCGTCACTGCCACACAGATTCCGTTACAGGAAGCTTCACACTGTGTTCTCGAATTTATTGAACATAATTTAGAGCAGTAATTAATATGATTGGATGAATTGTGTTAGTTCAGAATCAGAGTAAGAATGGCCATTTTCCTGTTGATTTCAGTTCATGTTTCCTTGACACTTTTTGTGCATCTTATAACAAAAGTGCCTACCAAATCTGAAAAACTGTAAATGTTGCTACTGAGCCATTTCTCTGATATGTATAAATACATTAAATTATCAAATTTTTGCCAGAACTGATGTGTGCAGACTTACATGGGTTTCTGAACATATTCAGTGTCCCCTGAAATGGAAAACACTTGGGAAAAGAAAAAAACAAATAAAAACAGCAGGAATAATTGGATCCTTGCTCAGGTCTTAGGCCTTAATTGAAAAACAAAAATAGCATTTTCTGATAAATGCTAATGAATAAACTTAGTAGCTGTAACAACTTAACCATAGGTAGTATTATTTGTGTCATATAAAATCCATTAAAATTGTTGTCCCAAAAGAAACATATGTGTGCATTCAAAATCCAACAGTTTCCAAAAGTCTCACCTGAAGATGCTGACACCTACAAATGTTTTGCCACTAATGAGTATGGAAAAGCTGTATGCACTGTTCTGTTGAATGTCATTGAAGGTAAGATCCTGCTCTCCCCATCTTTTGATTACAAATTTTGAATTTTTCTGTTATATTATGATGATCACTCAATGTGTGTTTACAGTTGGATTCTCCAGGACGAAAGAATTACAAAAGACACAAGGAGGAGGTGAGTATTTGATGTTTTTTTTCCCTCCAATTTTCTGAGATTAGATTTTGTGTTTTGGTTATAGTATTTGTTCATTGTTTTCCATTTTAAAGCTGAAATCAATATCTGGAATTGATGCAGAAGCTAATATTTTCTATACAGCCAAGACCATATATTGTATTGGTATTATAGGAATAATTGTGTCTGTCACTGTTTATGTCACATCATTGCAGTGCCATTGTGTGGGTAACTTGACACTTTAAAGGCACTCTCATAAATTGAATGACTAATGTCAGCCTGTGTTGCTGTATTATCCACAACAGAGTGGATCAGTAAACACTATGGTGTAGACAGATTTTACAAATGGAATGAGAAAAAAAATATTTTCACAGCTTCTGTACAGAATTAAAACAATCATGAATAATAAGACTTTGTACCACCTCCGCAGTTATAAAATTCTGAAAGCTTTGACAGAATTTCGAATTCATTTAAATTGTTTCAAGAGTGCATTTTTATTAAAATGTGATATTTTAATGTTTTTTTTAATGAACTCTAAAAATCAATTTTTTGTCATTTTTGTCAGACATTATTAAAACATTTTATGCTTTCTCAGATATAGCAGACTACAGGAAAAAGCTTAAAAAACGGTAAGTAGATTGCATTTGCGCGGGATATTATGCTGTTGAAGCTCAAGGGATTTCACAATGATAGGGTGAGAGCAGATGAGCAGATGAAAGTTGTTATATGATGTAAAACATTTCTTACTGGACAGTAATGCTGATGGAGTCCGTGAAGAAAAGGCAATGGAGCCAGAAGAAAAAGTCTGGGAAATTCTGCTTAGTGCAGACAAGAAAGATTATGAGCGCATTTGTGCTGAATATGGCATCAAAGACTTCCGTGGCATGTTGAAGAAACTCAGCGAAATGAAGAAAGAGAGAGAGGAGGAGATTGCAGGGGTTTGTAAAACCTTCTTGAATTAATGATCTTCTTCTCGTCTGTCACCATTTGTTCCACTTGTGTGTTCCACTGTATTCACCACAGATATGGTATTACGTCAGAATGATTTCTTAAAATGTTGATTTATTTCAATAGTTCATCTCTCAGATCTCTGCACTCAAACATATTGATGTAAAAGAAGAGAACTGTGCAACAATTGAATTGGACATGGACCTAAAAGATCCCAGCAGCAAAATATTCCTGTACAAGGTAAAGGCTTAACTGCAACGTCCAACCTTTATTCACTGCCTTTTAAAACTATAACATGTCTCTGTGTTGTGCAGGATGGTGTAATGGTTCCATTCACAGTAGAGGAGAGTGAATCAATGAAGCACAGTTTAAAACAAGTGGGCAAGAAATATGTGTTCACAATTAAAAACCTAGGCACAGATGATGCTGGACTCTATTCAGTAGACGTTGAAGGTGTCAATGTCTTCTCTACTGAGTTCAAAGGTACATCCTCAGTTGGGTTATGAGGAATCAATCAGGTTAATGTAAATGATATCCTATATCCTCCTGTAATATAAATTAGAGCCCTGAAGTGATTTTTCTTTTATTAGTGATGCTAGTTTTACTGAGCCCCGTCATTGTTTTGTTTATGTTTGCAGTTCCAGAAGTTGATTTTGCTGTGAAAATACAAGAGGTTAAGGCTCTGGAAAGAGAAGACTCCCTCTTTCAATGTGTCCTAACAGCCCCTATGAATGACATTAAATGGTTTGGCAAAAATGCTCCACTGTCAAACAGTGAGAAACATGAAATCACTGTATCAGAGGATAAACTTATCCATAAACTGATTGTGCGAGACTGTTTACCTCTGGATGCAGGTATCTATGCTGCTGTGGCAGGAATCAAATCATGCAATGCCTGGCTTGTAGTTGAAGGTGAATCATTATTTTCTTATTTTATTACAAAATATGATCATGCAAGAAAAAATATTAGGACATAACTTTTAGATACATTCTTTGGATATCAAAATAATTGCTAAACTAAAGCATTTAGTTGAATATTACAAATGATTATACAATCTTTTAAGCTGACAGAGATCCTGCCAACAAGGGCAAGAAGGCTTCTCGCAAAACAACTATCGCTGGAGGAGGTAACACTGAAGATTTAATGAGGATAGCTAAGGACCAGAAGGAAAGATATGACAAAGAAATGGCAGAAAAAATGGAAAATGCCAAGAAAGCTCAAGTTGAAAAAGAAG
Organism: Takifugu rubripes; assembly: GCF_901000725.2. NCBI lineage: Eukaryota > Metazoa > Chordata > Actinopteri > Tetraodontiformes > Tetraodontidae > Takifugu > Takifugu rubripes. Next base: position 5,238,624 of record NC_042303.1, on the reverse strand, counting down.
CTGCAGCAGCAGCGGCTTGGGCACAGGCTCAAGCAGCTAAAAAAGCAGCAGAAGAAGCCAAAGCTATTGCTAAAGCTGCAGCTAAGATGACTGCAAAGTCAAAAAGATCAGCAGATGAGAAGACTGGAGCTATGCAGAAGTCTAAGAACAAGGAACGAAGGAAGGAAGCAGGTGCAGCTGCTCATGGTGGCTCTGATGCAGTTGCTGCTATTGCTGGATCTGCAACAGGTTTAGGTAAAGCTGGCACAAGTGAAGTTGGAGTAGCAGTTGATGGTGCAACTGGTGACAATCAAGACTTTCTTGTAGAATATTTTGTTGAAGAGGAGGAGAAGGAGGAAGAGAGTCATTCAAATGAGGATTCAGACATTGAAAATGAAGGACAAGAAGGTAAAGGAGGCAAAGGAGCTGAAGCAGTAAGAGAGGAGAAAGGAGAGGGATATGGAGAAGGAAAGAAACTTGTGATAGAAGATTCACTAGTTCCAGATACAGAAATAGGTAAGAAATTCAAAGATTATACACAATTCACAACAATTCACATTTTATTCATTTAAAATATATGAGTTGAAGCACATTGAGATTAAACAATAATTAAGCAAGAATTATTATTTATCACTAATAGATGATGAGAAAACAACAAATGACAATGAAAACTCTAGGAAAAAAGGAAAACATTTCATCAAGAAAAATCTGGTAGTTGAAGAAGCTGTTGTTGGTAAGTAAAGAAAGCTGCATGTTCTCAAGAATTTACTGACTCAAAGTCATTCAAGGATCAATACCTCTTATGCGATACCAAACTGACAAAGAAAGTACTCACGCTGACATAAAGCACTGCTTTGTCCAATGCACAGCCAGCTCAAGGAACAGGTAGTTTGGACACTCAAAAAAGGGAAACAATAATACCTGTAATGTGGATTGCATAATTGCATTCATCAGTGATGTTTGAAGTGTTCTCCTGAAAGAAAATTCACTTATCGAGTCAAAACTATGTCAATGAAGAGGTGGAAGAAGTCTTTGAGTCCACAAAACACTTTGACGGTGAAACGTTGCAGCCAATTGCAGTAAGAATTGACCAGTGATCCTCACCACCCCGCAAAATTTCAAAAGCATCAGAGTAGCTATCAGTTTCCTAAGCTGCATCCAGACATATTTGGAGACCACTGCTTTTTGGTGTGTGTGTGTGTGTGTGTGTGTGTGTGTGTGTGTGTGTGCAAATTATATACCGGTATATAAATTAACAATGAATTTGATTAATCTGGGCTACTGTCAATTCATGTTTCTATAAATACTTCACTTCAAAATATAACAAAACACAGCATATGATAGGCTTCAGTTCTACCAGTTGATTATTTATAAATGTACAGCTGGATATTTAACACCTTTACACATTTTCCCTTTGTGTTGAGGTTACCCTTGCTCAGAATTATTATATGAAAAGAGTTTTGTGGATTCAAAACCCTTCTGGAACCTAACCCTACCCAGCTCTGCATCAATGTGAATTGCTGTGTTAATATTAAATTGTATATATATATATAATTGTTCAACCTGTAAGTTCCTATGGGTCAAGATTGTATTTCCCAGTTCCACATGTTTAAATTTGTTCCTGTAGTTCTGTAGATCTTTCATCCTGGGAAATTAACTCTGAAGTCCAGTCTGGTAAAAAAAGAAAAAGAAACAAGGGGGGCATGCTCAAACATCTTTGGAACAATATTTTTTTTGTCCGTAGATAAACTACCTGCGTGTATTAACCCACTAATATTATACTAAATATCTAACTAACCAATCAGGACCTGACACAATTCAGATGTTCATATAGTACATATATCTTATTTTTTCTCTGTCTAATTCATATGGTTTTAGAATAGCTAATGTGCTGTCATCTAATGTGTCTTTTTTGTTGTAGTTTTTTTTAATTTTAGAAAGCCCAAAACAAAAAAGTTGCATTACCAGCAGACTTTTTCATGCTGCGTGCCCTATAAAGTTTTAGCATTTCAATTTGATATAGGTTGATGCTTGAAATAAGGCATTTTTGCAGCAAATGCAGTATACACTGAACACCACCATTCTTCAATATCTTTACATTAAAACAAATATGAAACCCATCTTGTATAAGAGCTGGTAATCATCTTTCCAAACTAATCTCTTTTCTGCTGTGAAACACAATGTTTATTTTCTATTAATGCCTCTGCTGACTTTAACACATTAATGGTTATTATTGCTGTTTTCATCACATTTGTAAGGCATATCCCACAGAAAATGAGAAACATTGGATTGATGGAAAATGGTGATGCTAATCCCTAGAATGTAAAACCAAACATCACAGAAGAGAGTGGCACCAGTGCTGAAAAAAAAAAAAAAAAAAATCACCAGTCCAAGCAGGCAGAGATGAATCTGCTGAAAATGGTGAGGTTGCAGATGGTGATGTGTTCAGGCCGAGCACGACAGGGGCCATTGATGGCGGAAACAGTTAGTGGTAAGGTCACTGGATTGCTTTACTTGCTGCATGGGAAGCTCTGGCACTGAAAATGAAGGTATTTAATGACTTGTTTTTTTCCAGTTAATTGCAAGTTAACATCACTGTGCCAAAAAAAAAAAAAATCAGTAATGAAAACTATAGTTTAAAATGTATATTTATCTTTACAAACAAAATGCACAAAATGTAATTTTGTTCATTAGTAAATTATAGAAAAGAAAGAGCATGAGTTTATTGATTTCTATGAATGATAGTTCGAGTAACAGGAGGCAATATAACTCTTATTATCTGTGCCCACCTCTCTGTCTGCGTATGTGTAAATGCATCTGTGCTCTGTGTTTCTATTCATGCTTGCTATTTAAAACAATAATTCAGGATGTCAGGAGTCAGTGTTTTGCATTTAATCCTGATTAATAAACAGCAGAAGTGAAAATGTTCTTAATGCAACTACACCCCAAATCTTCAGTTTCAAGATTGAAGACATTCTGGGCTGAATTTGGAAGGCAACGATGTAGACCAAGACGGAAAGAAAAATTCATTTTCTTCAGTGACCTAGGAACAGTTCGGTTTAAGGTTTCTTTTTTCCCTGGAATCCTTTTTTATGGAAAGTGCACGAAGGAATACTTCACGGCCACCCTATGCCAGATCTAGATACACTTCCACCACATATAATTTGTGGAAATGATGAAAGGAAATGACTAAGCCTTAAATAAATGCAAAAGTATGATACCTTCGACACTGCTTAAGCAAAACATGTTTTACAAAGTGTATTTCATATAATTCAGAAAGTACGAGATGTTGGAAAATGTTTGAATTAACTCTACTTTCAACATCCAAATCAGCAAATTTTGCACAAATGTCAAACCTTTCCTTGTCCTTTCATTAACTTACTGGCTGATAACTCTTCAGACCCAGGGGTGCATTTTCATGCTGGACTTTCTGACTGCAAAGTTGTTATTGGAGAAGCAGCAGAACTGGAGTGTAAACTAAGCAATGAAGATTGCAAAGGAATGTGGTACAAAAATGGAGAAGAGGTAAGCACAGCGATAAACAAACAAAATAAAAATAGCCAGTGGATGCAATTTATAAATGTGTTGTATTCCAACATGTTTTGTGTAGATTAAATCAGATGAGGGTATCACCATTTCAAAAGAAGGAAGTTTCCACAGGCTAAAAATTCAGAAAGTCACAGAGGAATATGCTGGCAAATACAAATTTGAAGCTGATGGGCGGAAGACAGAAGCCTTGATTGTTGTTGAAGGTAAAAAACATACAGATGCCAGTATAAAAACAATAAATATGGGGCCCTGATAAAACAAAAACAAAAAAACCAACATGTGTTTGTTTTTTGGTTATTGTCTGTAGATCCACCCCGTTTTGATGCAGAAGAACTTGAAGCATTTAAAAAAACAGTAACAGTGAAAAGGGGACACAAAGCTATCTATAAGTTACCTTTTATTGGACGGGAGCCGATAAAAGTTCAGTGGTACCTTGATGGTGAAGAGCTTTCAGATGAAGCAAACATCAAGTTAGAGCATTCAGATGGTAGCAGCCGGCTCATTCTAACCAAGCTGCAGCGCAAGGACAGTGGCGAAGTCAAGATAAAACTTAAAAATGAGTATGGTACTATAGAAGCTTTGAGTCAGCTTATTGTACTGGGTATGTATGCAAGTGCACATGATCTTGTGGTGATAGTTATTACATTTGTGGTCAGTTATTGTTTGTAGGTACATCTGAGATTAATACTCATCCTCATTTAAACAGATAAACCCACCCCTCCGATGGGACCTTTGGAGATTGTAGATGCCTCCTCTTCTGTAATTGAATTTAAATGGAGAGCCCCAAAAGACAGTGGTGGCTGCAAAATAGGAAATTATATACTTGAACGTCAACAAATAGGTCGGAATACCTGGAAGAAGGTGGGGCCAATTGGTCCGGAACCTACATACAGGGACACTGATGTAGACCACGGCAGGAAGTACTGCTACCGCATCAGGGTTGAGACTGAACTGGGCACCAGTGAGATAATGGAAACAGAGGACATTCAAGCTGGTACAAAAGGTAACAGACAGATTTCATCCATGAGCTGGCTTAAAGGTTAGAATGACCCTTTTTTTAAAAGTTTTTGAACCACACTTTGGTGTGGGGAAATAAAAGACCACTCAAAACCCTTCTAGCCCTGTAAACTGGTGACTAACTGGGGAGTAGTCATTGTTTTAAGTGTGATCATTGAATC